>NW_003302555.1:26333422-26421028 GCF_000004255.2 Arabidopsis lyrata subsp. lyrata
CAGTCACGCATCTTCAACTTGATGAGGAAGGAAGATTCAACTATGTGTTCATTGCTTTTGGTGCCAGTATTGCTGGGTTTCCTTTCATGCGCAAAGTTGTTGTTGTCGACGGTACGTTTCTCCATGGAAGTTACAAAGGGACCCTTTTAACAGCCCTAGCTCAGGATGGTAATTTTCAGATTTATCCAATAGATTTCGGTATTGTTGACACCGAAAATGATGATTCTTGGCGTTGGTTTTTTACGCAACTCAAGTTGTTATCCCTGACGATAAGGATCTTGCGATAATCTCGGACAGACATAAGTCAATAGGGAAAGCAATTGGTGAAGTGTTTCCGTTGGCTTCTCGTGGAATTTGCACTTACCATTTGTATAAGAACATTTTGGTGAAATTCAAAGGAAAACATTTGTTCCCTTTGGTGAAAAAAGCGGCAAGGTGTTTTAGGCTGAGTGATTTTAATGAGGCGTTCAATGAGATTGAAGCGTCTGATCAAAACCTACATGGATACCTCCAACGAGCTGGTGTCCAAATGTGGGCGCGTGTTAGAATCGATACGGACTATGATGACCAGATGGTTTGCTGAACGGAGAGAGGACGCGAATTCGCAGCAAACAACGCTCTCACGAGGTGTTGAAAAACTGTTACAGGTAACTCAGCTGTAACTTCTTACATATAAGTCAGTCGTCAAACGTTCTTAAACCAGACATTATTTCCATAAATCAGACTTAACGTATTTTGTTTTTTTTTTCCCCTCTAATAGGTCTGTGTCACCGCGGCAAGACTTATGGGTGTACAAACGATTGATGCTTTACGCGTGCAGGTAACTTATGGAACACAGTTGCATATTGTAAATGTGGATGCTAAAAAATGCACATGCCGTCGTTTCGACCACGAGAAATTACCATGCATACATGCAATCGCAGCTGCAGAGCATATGGGTGTGTCTCGTATATCCCTGTGCAGTCCTTACTATAAGAGAAGTTACTTGGTTAGCGCATACGCTGCTCCAATCATGCCTTCCGATACGGCAATCCCTGTTCCTCAAATTGTAGTTAACCAACCGTGCTTGCCTCCGATTGTTGTAAACCAGCCAGGAAGGCCCAAGAAAATTAGGATTAAATCATCTTTGGAAGTTGCCATTGGAAACAAACGCCCTAGGAAGCAACATGTATGTTCTCGATGTAAACAGATTATTTAGAATATTTTTTTAATTGTTGTTAGTTATTATAATAATTTTTTTGTATTATTTTTCAATTATTATGTATTAATTTATGACATTAAAACGCGTGAGCGTGTGAATATGTCAGCAATTATTGTTGGCGTTTCCCCAAAAAACACTTTCTGTAATCTCGAGACTGTATATATAAATTAATATCTGAGTAACTCAGCCGTAAAACGTTGTCATAACTCGGCCAAACCACGAATTCATCTGTGGTACATCAGCCGTGTTGTTGTCATAACTCAGCCAAACCACGAATTATTATGTGTTAAATTCGTGATTTGATTTAATCTGAAATTAAACAACGTTTATAAGATGTATTTAACTTCTTCTATTCACTCATCTTTTAATGATCATAAAATTAGCTCATGTTTGTACCCTAAACCCTAAACCAACACCATCTAAACCCTAAACACACAGAGGCCATACTTAACTTCTATTCCTAGAAAGTCGATCTATATAGAATGTGAATGGGCTGGAAGTATGAAATTTTTATTGTGATTTAATGTTATAAATCTGGACATTATTAGAACCAGACATAATGTTAATATACAAATGGCCCTCCAAATAAAATGATTTTTCTCATAACTCGGCCGTAATTAGTAAATACCTCAGCCGTAACGTATTTGAATTATTTTGAATATTTTTTTAATTGTTTTAGTTATTATAATAATTTTTTTTTGTATTATTTTCAATTATTATGTATTAATTTATGACATTAAAACGCGTGTGCGTGTGAATATGTCAGCAATTATTGTTGGCGTTTCCCCAAAAAACACTTTCTGTAATCTCGAGACTGTATATATAAATTAATATCTGAGTAACTCAGCCGTAAAACGTTGTCATAACTCGGCCAATTCTCGTTTTAATCTTCAATATACAGGAATGGCTTGAACGACGTCGTTTGATCAGTGCTTTAGTAGACACGACTATATTGATTTAGTGATTTATTTATTTTTTTAGTAATCAAAGAGAAGATGATGGCGCAGAGATCTCTACTAGGCGGCGACTCTAGGGTTGATGAGAAAACTGCTTCCGAAGGAAATGAGGTATTTTTTTCCCAACCGTCTGAGACGAACAAATCTGTAGACATCTTTATATTGTCTGTCGTGTTTGTGGTAATGTAGGAGCTGGATCGTATGGAAATAAGGATGAGAATGAGGTACGGCGAAAACCGGAGGCGCGATAAGGGCGTTCCGATCGCGTGTGATTGCAGTGCAGCGGTTCTCGTTGCCACTTCTCGTGATCCTAATACAAGAGGAAAACTTTATTTCAGTTGTCCGTATGAAATCTCAGACGTAGGCATTTTTTAAGATTTATTGGGTCTTGATTTTGAGTTCTGATTCCTTTTTTTTAAAAAAAAAAAATTTTGGGGTGTAATATGAGTTATGTATGATTTTTAAGGGTCCTGGTCGTGGCTGCGGTTTCATGAGGTGGTGGACTGTCGCATTGTGTGACGAATTTGAGAAGATAAAGGTGGAGAAGAATGAGATGAAGCAGGATTTGGATGCAGCCAAGAAGCGCATCGAGGCTCAGGAAGAAAAGATCTTTCTTATGGAAGAGAAATTTGAAGCGCTAGAGAAGAAGTATCAGAGCTTGAACAAGTATCTGTGAGCTTAGATAAATTCGGTTTTTTATCTGTATGTCGCTACCATAACTCGGCCAAACCATCAATTATTATGTGATAACTCAGTCGTGTCGTTGTCATAACTCGGCCAAACCACAAATTATTCTGTGTTAAGTCATCATCTTTTTATATTCACTTTCCAAATAATGATTATAAAATTAGCTCATCCAACAAACCGATAAATCAGCCGTAATAAAATGATTTCGAAACCTTTAAACAAAATGATTTAAAGGTTTTGACTGACATGAGCATTGTGTCGATAAATAATATAGACATCTCGGCCAAACCACGAATTCATCTGTGGTACATCAGACATGTCACGTTTGAGTCTTAAAAAACGCGAAAACTTCTATAAATGATGATTACTTATTTACTGACATCAGCATTGAACTTGGAAAAGCAATTATCACAATGATTTGATATATTTACAATTTCCAACACATATCTCAAGTTAAAGATTTATAAAATCTTAACAGTATATTCACATGTATATTTATTGTTATAATGGTATGGTGCTATTAAACTTATCTAATTAAGCTTACTTAATGACGGTTTTTTCCGTATTTAGAAATTAATGTGGTCCGTAACTCAGCCGTTGAACGTAAATATCTCAGCCATTACGTATTATTCTACAGCCAGACATCAAACTCTAACTCAAAAGTCAGCCGTCACGCAACCTTTCGTCTTCCGTTAAGCATATAACTCAGCCGTCACATGTACATTTTTGCCGCCGGAACAGTAAGTCAGCCGTCACATAACTCAGCCGGCTTATTTCATGATCATTATTTGGAAAGTGGATATAAAAAGTTAATTACATCTCATTAATCTGAGTAAATTACATGACTGTATCATAATGATCATGAAACACAGATTAATTCGTGGTTTGGCCGAGTTATGACAGTGTCATGGCTGACTTAACGTAGATATAATTCGTGATTTTCACTTTAATCATAACTGAGTTAAGGTCAAGTTACGGCTGTTTTATAATAAAATTTAACAATGGAAATCACGGGTAAATCAAGTGAAAATAAAAGTCATAAGGAAAGATGATAATAGAAGTTCATTACACGGAAGTTCATAGAGGATATCACAGTACAAGGAAGTTTAACGACGGAACAATAGGCCAAATTCGGAAAACATATCGCATAAATTATTCCACACTGTGGATGTCGGATTCACACACTCAAGTATTTTATTATGTAGGAAAGATTATTCTTGAGGGACAAAAAATGAATGTGTCAAAAGATTGTAAGTTGCTACGAAAATTGCTATGATAATATTTCTTGAGATGAAGATCCCTTTACATGGCCATTGGCCTTTATATTTATACATAGAGAATTGACATTAAAATGAATAATTAAGTACAATTATTCCCTCTTAAATGTGTCCGTTTTGATTCTTCGACTTTTAATGCTCAACGTTTGAATTTGAGTTGACTCTGATCTTCATGGGCCTCGCCTTTCTGGCCCAAGCGTCCCCGAACCGACTTGCCCGCATCTTTCACACCGAACTCGTGTCTCAGTGCAGCCACTTCGAATTCTCGAAGTGGTGACAACCACCTCGACCGTTCCTTCGGCTCATGGGTCCAATGGGCTTTATCCCTTATGGGCCATTATCTTGACTACGTGGCAATCTTTGGTTGGTCTCGGACTTCTAGTGCGGGATCCGACACCAACAATTAGCCCCCCAAGTTCTTCGAAGTGCTATTCCAATTCGGAGGACTTTAAATGCTCAAGTGGCCAAAGATTGCGCTCGAGAATCTTTCTGATTTCCCGCCGAAAATCTCATCACTCCTTTAATTTCGGCACTAGCCATTTTTAACCCAGTGACATTTGTCATCATTATGACCATATATTGATTAATTACTATTAAAACGGGAAAAAACCTTCCCACTTCCCACACAACTTCCGAGGCGGTTTCATCATTAGCTTGAGGTAACTTCTTTTCACCATTACTCTCTTCTTTTACTTTTGTACTTTAATCGGAACCTCTCTCTTTGTTTCCTCACAAAAACCCCTCTTCGCCGGATCTTGAATTTTCCTTCTTCCCAATGACTTCCGATTCCGATAGACCCGAGTCTCCGTCTTTCGATGAGAGGCGTTCTAGCAATGATGAGTGCACCCGCTCTGATGATATTACCGGTCCGCACTATAGGTCCACTTGTACTCTTCAATCCCTCGAGCGGTTGAGAGAGCTTTGCCGGATTCCGCCGGAAATCATGGCGGAAGCACAAATAGCTTCCCCCACAGAATCCCCAGAGAACCATCGCGATGGTTACTTCTGTGTGTACGAGATTTATTTCAAGGGTTGCGGGCTGACCTTTCCTCTTCCCGAAGCCCTAGTTCTATACCTAGCGGCTCTTGAAATCGCTCTTCCTCAATTAACCCCCAATCTCCTCCGTACTATTCTTGGAATTATAACAATCGCGGCGGAGGCCGGTTACGTTGTCGGAGTTACTGAGCTAAATGAGCTTCTAAGCGTGAGAAGTTCATCGAAGAAAACGGGGTATTTCTCAGCATATCCTAATGCCAACAGGAACATCATTTCACATCTTCCGAACAAGGATGAAAATTGGCATCATCCTTGGTTTCTGATTAAGAAAACTCCCGCTTCGATTGGAAATCTTGCAGATTTTCTCCCTTCGAAGTGGTCTGCGAAACCCGGTAGTGATTAGGTCGCCCGTATCTTTCCCGGTTGTTTCTTTATCTTTATTGACTAACACCGTTGTTTCATTTCGCAGCTTTCGTCGCTTCCACTCTCCCATCTGAAGAGTTCATCGAATTCTTCAAAATAATTCTTGAAGGGGAAACCCTTTGGAATTCTTTCACTCTTGAACGATTCCTAGAAGCTAACCACAGACTCAGGATGAGTCCACCTGGTCATCTTCACCAAATTCCGCCCCCTCCCTCAACTCAGGGGATGTCATCTCGGGCCCTTGCGGCCAAGCGTAAGTTGCTTTCCAAGCCGATGGCTGAGGCTTGCGAGGAGAAGAAAAAGTTTCTCGCGACTTCTATAGACAAGAAGGACTACAGTAGGACCTTGCTGGTTGATGATGGCAGCACCGAGGGAGCTCGATCTGTCGCTTCCTTCAGATTAACTCCTCGTCGCGATCGTCGCGACTCACGTTCTCCTCGGAGGGATCAATCTCCTCGCCGTGACTCACCTCGTCCTCCCCGAGATGATTTTAGTAACGAACCAATTAAGAACTTGGTTCGCCGGAAGAGAGACAAGTCCTCTCGCAGTGATTCTTCCCCGCGGAGGGAAAAGTCAAGGGCCCGGACTGACCGCTCACCTCGATCATCCCCTCCTCCTGAACCAATGGGTCCTCCACGACCGGTTGATATGTCTTCCTCTTCCCAGCCTGATAGTGGAAAGACTGCCCGGAGTGCGTCTCCGAAAAAGGGAGATTCTGAATCTCGAGATGCTTCCTCGAGGTTAAAACCTGCTCTTGTCCCTCAAGTCAAATCGCTTTCAGGTTCGGTGATTCATACAGTCTTCAACGTTTTTTTATCTCCATTAAGATTTCGATTTTTACAACTCTTCTTTCTTCGCAGCTATGGAGAAAGAGGGCAGCGTCTTCCGATGCTTCAAGACCCGATCGGGTTCGATCTTGCCAGACTTCGACAAATGGCGCCCTGCGATTCGTGAACGCTATTTGCTTCACGCGCATCACTCATCTCGGGTTAGTTCTGTTTTTTTTTTTTTTTTTTTTTTTTTTTTTTTTTTTTTTTTTGCTACGCCATTCTGCGAACTGACTCGCCATCCCGGGTTCATGTATAATGCCAGGCTCATAGCGAATTTAACGACATGATCGAACATTACGAAGGGTTGGTCATTGGACGGGAGAAGGAGATTGACATGTGGAAAAAAAAAACTCTCTGGAGGACAAGGTCGACAGTTTAACATCCGAGCTTGCGCAGATAAAGGGGGAGCTGCAGGGTCAGTACGACCAGAACTTCAAGCTCCAGGAAGAGTTTTCTGGTGTTCAGGGTAGGCTTCAAGAGTCCGAATCAAACGCTGATTCCCTGAACAACCAACTCATCGAGCTTAACGCGAAGTACAAGGCGGTTGCCAAATTGCGTGACTCCGAGTTGGCGAGGTCGGCATCAAAAGCCAGAAAAGAGGTTAAGGGACGCGGGATGGAGTTGATCCAAGGGGCCATCCGATTCATGCAGACTGAGAAGGCTAGGTCTGATTTGGAATCAGACATCAAGGAGCACGAGAGTAACCTGATCCTGCTGGATCAAATCCATGACACAGATTTCTCCGAGGAGCAAGAGAGAACTGAACTGTCGGCTAATCTTTCTGAAAAGCGGAGTCGCTTGGCAGCTCTTCCTACTTCGACCTTCAACCCTCAGGACTTCGAGGAATTCTTCACTGAATCGCCTCCTATAAGTGAATCAGGTCTAGACTGGGCAGGTAATGCTTGGCTCCTGATATTTATTACCTTTTCTTACCTTGTACCTTTGATTGACTGGAATTATTATTCCTAGGCTCAAGTGAGACGGAAGACGTTGTCCCGCCCGTAGTTCCTATGGTACCGGAGGTCACTCCGGAGGTTGGTTGTACCATGGAGAGTGGATCAGGAGTTTCATCTGACCAAGCGGCTGCCAAGGAGGCGAATGAAGCTTCGACTATTGAGCCGGATTCCGAGTTGGCTGCTGCTCCGTAGTGGCTGTGTTCACTTTAAATTGGGAATTGTCCCTTTAATTTTAAGACTTAATTTCGAACTTGTCTTTGCCTAAGGAGGCTTTATTATTTTCTTTTGAACAAGATATTTGCCTGAGGAGGCTTTTAAACCTTTCTAGGTTGTGACCCAAGGGGGTTTGGTTAAATTTATATGCGGGTGTGCAAAGTCCGCTTTTAACCTTTTGTGGCCTTGTGGTTATGCTTTTGAGATTTTTAGGTTGATCAGACCTTTCTCTTTAGGATGCGAGAACTGAGCTCGGCTTAAAGCGAGTTCCCCACTTCGGGTTTAGTCAACTCGATAAACTTACTGGGCTTGGGCCTTAGAAACTTTTGTAATTAATGTGACGGTTGCGCTTTCCCTTCTTATAAGTAAGGAAAACAGCTCGTCTTTTAATGCAATAACTGTCTTTTCTCGATTTTCCAAAAATGGTTTAATCCATTCGGACACGCTACCATTAATGGCTCTATGGTTCCAAGACAAACCCTAAATCATTATAAATAAAGGCTTACCTACCTCCAAGCTTTATTTAAACATGATTTTAGAATCTTACTTGAGAAATATTTCGAGAATGGAAAACGAAACAGTAGCCTCCATCGATCCCGGCAGCCCACTCTTCTTGTCCGGCGACGGCTTTGAACCGGCCGGCGTTCTCTTCCCTCACGCCGTCTTTCACCTTCCTTCAAAGGAGAAGAAAGAGGCTTGCGACTTTATCGACAAGGTAAATATTTAAAGTTTTTGACTTAAAAACTTTTTGTTTCATCTTATTCATTCATCTTTATGCTAGGTTGTCGACAAGCACCGTTGCTTGTGTGAAGAGAGGCAACGGCTGGGCCTTAAAAGGCAAACACTCGAGACTCGTATTGCTCGGGTGGAGAGGAAGATACGGGCCTTGGAGAGTGATCCCTTTCAATGGGAGTGGCGGAACTTTGACTCCGTCGCTGAGATCCCAAAGATGCTTCGGATGTATCTCCGCGCTAAAGGAGTCCCGGGTCCCGTGAACGCCCCTGTCTGCGCCGTTCCATCTGACAGTGAAGAGGAAGACGATTTGGAGGAGGAGGCCAGCAACTGTCGGAAACGCGTTCGGGATCGTTCCGAAGTGGATGCCAAGAACAAGGCGTCCACTTCGAAGACTAAACCGGCGATGAAGGAGCCTGTTCCTGAGCCTCTCCCATAAATGTTTTTTAACTTCTTCACTTTTTTTTTTTTTTTTAAACTCGTAATGGGCTTCGGCCCCTTTTTATTTATGGAAATATTCGTAACTTTCCTTTCTTTTCGAATATCTCAGAGATACGTCTTTTAATGCAGGATCTGCTCGAGGGCATAAATCTCTCCGCGAATCGCTCCATTCTTTGGATAGAATCCGCAGCTTGCTAAGGATATGGGGTTCCTATAAATTATAGTTTCAATTTCCCTTTACTCCTCACCACTCTTTTTATTTTAGCAGGTATGGAGTTCAATCTTCGCTGTTCAGAATCTATGCCCGACTTCTCCAGAATCGGAATGATAAACGAAGATGTTCCAAATGAGCCAAGCAGGCAGCCTCCTCCACTTCGCGGCTTCTTGAGATCTCAGATCCGAGCCCCATGTGCTTTGATCAGGGATCTCCCAATCAGAGACCAAGGAACAGCGACGGCGTTCATAGAGGCACTCGAGCTTCAACACCGGAAGCTTATGTCGGAAAAGAGGAGACTTCGGAAGAGGATTAACCAGATGCAATGCAGGCTTACTACAGTGTCAAGAGATCTTCACATCCTTGAATCTCACCCCGGAGAGTGGATTGAGCTTGGAATTTCAGATTTTGCTCGAATTCCGGACTGCATGATGCCAATCCTCGATCTTGCTGGTCAAGGAGTTGAAGTGTTCTGCTCGTCAACAAGATTTTCATAGTCCGAAGTGTACGATGAGGGACATTCCGTCTTTTGAATAAACGCTCTATTTCCAATTTCTTGTATGTTCGCTTAGCCGAACCTTCTATTTGCTTCACTTGTTCGCATAGTCGAAACTTTTTCCTTTAATAAAGAAATAAAACAAATTTTTATTAATAGCTGAACTCGTTTTCGAGCTGCCTACGTACCCATCTCGGGATCAAGCCACACCGTAGTTCATGTACATAAACAATGCATGTAGCTTTAAACATAAAATTTCTTTAGGTTGATCACATTCCAAGGTCGCTTGACTGGATTGTCTTCTAAATCTTTCAACCTGTAAACACCGTTTCGAACCACCTCGGTAATAATGTAAGGTCCTTCCCAATTAATACCGAGTTTTTCGGCACCTTCTTCTTTTTTGTTGTCAAAGACGCGCCTTAATACGTAATCTCCCACGAAGAACGGCCTACTTTTAACCTTTGAATTGTAATACCGGGCTGCTGCCTGTTGGTAATTCTGGATCCGAATTAGAGCTTGATCACGCCTTTCATTTATGGTATCTAGTGAATCGTTAAGCATTGCTGAATTTTCTTCCTCATTTAACGGTGCTTCTGTTCGACGAAGTCCGGGCACATTGAGTTCAGCTGGTACTACCGCCTCCATGCCATAAACCAAAGAGAATGGAGTTTCTCCTGTAGGTCGCCTAGGGTTTGTACGATAGGCCCACAGGACGGGTTGGAGTTCTTCATACCATCCTCCCTTTAGATGACTTAAGCGTTTCTTGAGATTGCTTAATATTGTCTTGTTTGCGGCTTCAGCTTGTCCGTTTCCTTGCGGATATCGTGGAGTAGAATAACTAACTTTGATTCCCCAGTCCGCACAAAAGGCATCAAACTCGTGTGAAATGAATTGTGGTCCATTATCAGTGACTATTTCGTACGGAACTCCATGTCGACATATAATGTTTTTCCAAATAAAGGTCTTCACCGCCGAATCCTTGATACCAACATACGCCTCAGCTTCATTCCATTTCGAAAAGTAGTCCGTAAGGACTAAAAGGTACTGTACACCTCGAGTTGATTTGTGCAATGGTCCAATGATGTCCATTGACCACCTCATAAACGGGTATGGGGCAGAAATGGAGGAGAATAATTCCGACGGTTGATGGATCAATGGTGCATGAAGCTGGCAGCGCTTGCATCTTTGGGCGAACTTAACACAATCTGTGATCATAGTGGGCCAAAAATACCCCATTCTTTTAACTTTAAAAGCCATAGCTCTTCCTGATGAATGACTCCCACATAATCCTTCGTGCACCTCGCTCATGACGATTTCGACTTCGGGCCCAAAAATGCATAATAGGTAAGGGTCACTGACACCTCGTCTATACAACGCATCCTTTGACAGACAAAATTTCGCGCTAACGACTTTCATTTTCCTGGCCTGCCATTTATTCTTTGGGAGCTCACCTGTCATGATGTAGTGCTTTTTTGGCTCCCTCCAGTCAGCCCCCCAGTCTTTAGCCGGAATTTGGTCAACTTTGTGAAATATCCGTGGCTCTGGTTCGGGATGTTCGTTTGGTTCAAGAATATTCTCCTCGATTAATGGCTCGGTTTCTAACATCGTTTCTGGAATCACTTCTTCAGCTAAGACAACGGGTTCCTTGTTAGATGTATTTGATCCCTTTGACTTCCTTCGTTTGTTTGAAGGCGGTTCGATATCTGGTTCGCCGCGGTCGCGTGCCGCTGCTCGAGATCTTGTAATGACGAGGGTTTCTTTGCTGTCTTGAATGCTTCGCTCCGAAATGCATTCTACTGGAATAACTCTCTTTAACTCAGGATCCGATGTTGATGCCAATGCTGCAAGTGCGTCCGCAGTTGTATTCTCTCCCCGAGGTATGCGGATTAGTTCAAATTTCGAGAAATTTTTAGATAAATCCTTTACCACTTCGAGGTACGCTTCCATTCTTGAATCTTTGGCTTCATAGTCTCCATTAAATTGGTTAACTACTAATTGCGAATCGCAATAAGCCAATATTTCCTTAGCTCCAACTCCTTGTGCTAATCGAAGTCCGGCAATCAGGGCTTCGTATTCTGCTTCGTTGTTGGAGGTATTGAATAACAACCGAAATGATTGTTCTAGAATTTTTGACGTCGGAGACTCCAACTTGATTCCCATTCCGGATCCTTGCTTTGTTGAAGACTCATCTACGTGTAACTTCCAAGTTTGGTTCTCCGAATGCTCTATCGTTCCAGGTATTGGTAGCTCGGATAGGAAATCTGCTAGGACCTGAGCTTTCATACTGATCCGGCTTTTGAATTCTATATCGTACTCGCTTAACTCCACCGCCCATTTCGCCAAACGTCCGGACTGACTTGGACTATGAAGTATTGTTCGGAGTGGTTGGTTAGTTAATACTTCAACCGGATGGGATTAAAAATATGGACGCAGCTTCCGAGCCGAAGTTACCACCGCGAGTGCAAGTTTTTCCATCATTGTGTATCTGGTTTCCGGATCCGTCATTGACTTGCTTACATAGTAAATTGGTTTCTGCTCCCCACGGTCTTCCCGAACCAAGACTCCACTAACCGCGTGGTTTGAAACCGATACATACAAATAGAGTTTTTCATCCACTTCCGGTTTGGACAGTATAGGCGGAGTGGTTAAGTATGCCTTAAGCTGCCCAAAAGCTTCTTCACACTTCTCATCCCAAAGGAATCCTTTGTTCCCTTTTAGAATTTGGTAGAAAGGTAACGACTTATCTGTTGATCTCGAGATAAAACGATTCAAAGCCGCAATCCGCCCCGTCAACCGTTGTACTTCTTTGAAGTTTCTTGGAGACGGCATGTTTAGAAATGCGTTGATTTGATTTGGATTGGCTTCGATTCCTCTTTCTGTCACGATATAACCAAGAAATTCTCCGGATGGGACTCCAAATGTGCACTTCGCCGGGTTCAGCTTCATTTGATATTTATTGAGAATATCAAAACATTCCTCTAAATGCTTAATGTGATCCTCTTTCTTTAACGACTTAACCAACATATCATCTATGTAGACTTCCATTGTTTTCCCGAGATGATTATAGAACATTTTGTTCACCAACCGTTGGTAAGTTGCTCCTGCATTTTTCAAACCAAAAGGCATTACCTTGTAACAGTAGATACCTCTATCTGTAATGAATGACGTCTTTTCTTGATCTTCGGGGTTCATTATTATTTGATTATAACCCGAGAAGGCGTCCATGAATGTTAACAACTCGTTCCCAGCGGTGGACTCTACAAGTCGATCTATATGTGGGAGCGGGAAACTATCTTTGGGACATGCTTTATTTAGGTCTGTGAAATCGATGCAAACCCTATCTTTCCCGTTCTTCTTTTTGACGACGACAGTGTTTGCTATCCATTCTGGGTATTGCACTTCTCTTATGGATCCTATCTTCAAAAGTTTATCTACTTCGTCATTTACTATTTTGGCTCGCTCCACTCCGAGCTTTCTTCTTTTCTGTTTCACCGGTTTGAAGCTCGGATCTACGTTCAGCTCGTGACAAATTATACTTGGATCTATACCAGGCATGTCCGCTGCTGACCATGCAAATGATGCTTTGTTTTTCCTTAAGAGTTCGATCAAAGCTTCTTTTATTTGGCCAGTCAAAGTTGCTCCAATTAGAATTTTCCGATCTGGTTTGTCTTCTTCCAATACCACTTCGACTACCACATCCTCTTTTTCCTGCCCACTAGGAAATTTTTGCCTTAGTCCTTCTTTTGCGGGCTTTGTTAATTGCTATTGGATCTTCAAACGGTGGCTAGCTAAGTAACACGTCCGTGAAGCTTCTTGATCTCCCCGAATTGTTTCCACCCCATTTGATGTTGGAAATTTGATACATTGATGATATGTAGAGGGGACTGCTTTCATTCGATAAATCCAGGGAGTCCCGAGGATAATGTTGTAAGCTGCGGGTTTATCGAAGACAACGAAGTCCACGATCTTCGATACTTTTTTGGCAAGGACCGGTAGCTTGATTGTCCCGAGAGACATGGCTGATTCACTTGTGAATGCAACTAATGGAGACGGAGGCCCCACTATGTCTGCTCGGCTGATTCCCATTCTTTCTAAAGTACTTAAAAAGATCAGGTCGACCGAACTGCCTGTATCTATAAGGATCCTTGATACTTCGAAGTTAGCCACGTCAAGGGTAATGACTAGAGCATCATCATGCGGTCTTTCGAGGTACCGCATTTCTTCTTCATTAAATGATATCGATGCACCTTGAAAATCGACTTCCTCGCTTAAACTTGCTTTGAGTAGGATATTTCGTCTATGCTTTTTGATGGAACTTATTGAATCTCCGCAAAATCTGGAACCTCCTAGAATCACATTGATCTTACCCTTCGAACTTCTTGGTTCTTCCTCGTTGGATAACCTTGGTCTTTTGGAATCTTGATCTTTGGAGTTTTCCTTTGCTTCGTGGTATTCCTTCACAAAATCTTTTATATCGAATTTAGAAAGATCGCCACTAGCCCAAAGCTCTGCGAGGTGCTTTTTAAGAACGCTGCAATCCTTGGTTAAATGTCCGGTTACTTTATGAATGTCACAATATAGACTTTCATCACGGACCCAAGTGTTTGATCTCCCTTTCCCTTGGAATTGCTTTCCGACGGTATTGTTGAAGGGTTGCGACCCAAACTTCTTTGGTCCTTTGCTCTCCCTAGGCTAGAATTTCCTAGCAGGGACGGTGATTGCTAGCTTTTCTTGCTTATTTCTTTTGGCAAAACTTTCTTTTTCGTCCTCTACCTCCATCCAGTTGTTCGCGCGAAAGAGTGCATCCTGAATTGTGTCTGGTTTATGAAGTATTAAGTCTTCTTTAAACCTTGAATCATGTCTTAATCCTTTTCGTAGGGCAGATAAAGCTGATTGCTGCGAGATTCTTGGGAGCTTTGACAGCACTCCTTTGAATTTGGTGATGAAAACTCGAAGTGACTCATTAGATCCTTGCGATAAGTTCCAAAGATCGGCATCCGAAACACTTTTATCCATAAGAATGGAATATTGCTTTAAGAACACGGCTGATAGTTCGTCGAAATTACTGATCGAACCCGGCTCTAATTGGGTGAACCACATTAGAGCTTGGCCACACAGATTCTCCGAGAAAAGCTTGCAGTAACCTGCGTCCTCATCAGCTTCATCCAACTCGACTCTTCCAGCAGCGATCAGAAAAGCTGCGAGATAGCTTTTTGGATCCTCCAATCCGCTGTAAGGGTCCAACTTGAGTTTCCAGGAATCTTTGATCCTCAAACTTGCAATTCGCGAGATGAAAGGTGTTCGCCTAGCTTCTTCAATGACTCGACTGATGTCTGGCTCTGAGCTTGTAGCTTGATGAAATTTTGATTTCATTTCTTTTAATTCCTGGCTAACCTTCCTCATGGTCTCGAACTGGTCGAGGTTCTCCTGCTCGTACTGAGCTGCGAGTTGTTCTTCATCCTCAAGCTGTGTATCTTCTTCCAACGTCTGGGCTACATTGTTAGTAGCGCCGGGAGTTGTTTGTCCGCTGGTTTCATTTCGTGCAGCGGAACTTGGCGAGTTGAATATCCCTCTTCGGATTCCCGCAAGGTTTCCTGCACTTAAAGAACGAACACGAGTTTGTATAGTATTGACGTTTTGGCTAAGAGATACCTGGGATGTTTGCAACGTATCGACGGCTTTTTCCACATCCGAGAACTTTTGTGATATGTCCGACATGGTTTGCTGCATAGCTTTGAGGGTTTCAGCCAATGATGTCTCAACGGTGTCTCCTCCGGACATTGTTGTTTATCTCGGAAGTGTGATAAAGGAAAAATCTGACCACTCAAGAATCCTTAATCTCCCCACAGATGGCGCCAAAATGTGGATGTCGGATTCACACACTCAAGTATTTTATTATGTAGGAAAGATTATTCTTGAGGGACAAAAAATGAATGTGTCAAAAGATTGTAAGTTGCTACGAAAATTGCTATGATAATATTTCTTGAGATGAAGATCCCTTTACATGGCCATTGGCCTTTATATTTATACAAAGAGAATTGACATTAAAATGAATAATTAAGTACAATTATTCCCTCTTAAATGTGTCCGTTTTGATTCTTCGACTTTTAATGCTCAACGTTTGAATTTGAGTTGACTCTGATCTTCATGGGCCTCGCCTTTCTGGCCCAAGCGTCCCCGAACCGACTTGCCCGCATCTTTCACACCGAACTCGTGTCTCAGTGCAGCCACTTCGAATTCTCGAAGAGGTGACAACCACCTCGTCCGTTCCTTCGGCTCATGGGTCCAATGGGCTTTATCCCTTATGGGCCATTATCTTGACTACGTGGCAATCTTTGGTTGGTCTCGGACTTCTAGTGCGGGATCCGACACCAACACACACTATTAGATTCATCCAATCAGGCTTATCGCCACTACGCGCCCATATCCTCATAAACGCACGCATCTGGTCCCGGAATATCGTTCTAGCCACCAAATTGAACTGGGTCCAAACCGTTTATGTATGCATTGGTTCCCACGTGTATTTACTCTACAATGAAAGAAAAGATCGTGAATTCGGTTTTCTGTTTTAGTGTGCTCTATATCAAATATCGAAGCTTACCGCGAGGAGCTTAAACCATCGTCTCTTAACATCCTCGGGAATCAAGCGGTAGGTCGGCCACTCATGGTGCCAGTTGTGCTGGAGTATCTCTGCAATCGCGACAGAGAGATCGTGATTGAACTTGAACCACGTAACAGTGGTTTTGTCAATCCAGTAACCAACACCCGGGGTTAGAACGGGAAGATTCTCCCGACCATCAGCGATAATGATCGCTACAACCTCGCCGAAAAACTTTAGATCGAGGTGAGGAACAACGTCCATGTCGATTGGAAGATGTACGGGAGATATTTTGTGTAGGGGATTGGAGTCTGGAGACGAAGACGAACAAGAGACGATGAGATGAAAAAGAGACGAAGGCGAACTGATCTGATATATATAGAAAAAAGGGAATGGTATACGAAAGGTTGCGCATCTTACTCTTCCGGCGGCAAAAATGTACATGTGACGGCTGAGTTATATGCTTAACGGAAGACGAAAGGTTGCGTGACGGCTGACTTTTGAGTTAGAGTTTGATGTCTGGCTGTAGAATAATATGTAATGGCTGAGATATTTACGTTCTACGGCTGAGCTACGGCTTAGATAAGTTTAATAGTACCATACCATTATAACAATAAATATACATGTGAATATACTGTTAAGATTTTATAAATCTTTAACTTGAGATATGTGTTGGAAACTGTAAATATATCAAATCATTGTGATAATTGCTTTTCCAAGTTCAATGCTAATGTCAGTAAATAAGTAATCATCATTTATAGAAGTTTTCGCGTTTTTAAGACTCAAACGTGACATGGCTGATGTACCACAGATGAATTCGTGGTTTGGCCGAGATGTCTATATTATTTATCGACAAGATGACCTTAACTCAGTTATGAATATGGTGAAAATCACGAATTATATCTACGTTAAGTCAGCCATGACACTGTCATAACTCGGCCAAACCACGAATTAATCTGTGTTTCATGATCATTATGATACAGTCATGTAATTTACTCAGATTAATGAGATGTAATTAAATTTTTATATCCACTTTCCAAATAATGATCATGAAATAAGCCCATTGTTAAATTTTATTATAAAACAGCCGTAACTTGACCTTAACTCAGTTATGATTATAGTGAAAATCACGAATTATATCTACGTTAAGTCAGCCATTACACTGTCATAACTCGGCCAAACCACGAATTAATCTGTGTTTCATGATTATTTTGAATACTTTCTCAAAAATGTGGTCATTTATGACTGGTTCGACGACTTGCCGTCTGCGGGTGAATATGTCAGTAATTATTAATGGCGTCTCCCAAAAAACCACTTTATGTAATCTCGAAAATTAATATGTATAAATTAATGGGATGTTCGTAAGACAGCTGTAACTCAGCCAGTACTGGTATGTCTCGAACGACGTAGTTTTATTAGTATACATGACTATATTGATTTAGTGAGTTTAAGAACACCTAGAGTCATCATTTAGACATTTATCCCAAAATAAACAATTAGGGTTCTTCGTCTGTCTCCGAATAACGAGAGAAGATGGAATTAAGCTCTGGATCGACGAGTAGCTTTGGGAGTAATTCTGGAGTTCGGAAACTGTGTGAATGTGGATTGCCGGCAAAGGTCTTCAAATCCAAAACGGATAAAAATCCAAATCGAAGGTTCTTTGGGTGTCAGTTGTACAAGGAAGGTGGTAATGCTCACTGCAAATTCTTTAGGTGGCTCGACGAGGAGGTCATAGGGTGGCCGAAAAGGGCGTTGGCAGAAGCTCAATCTGTAATTAAAGAGAAGACTGAGAAGATTGAAGAACTTAATGCGACAATTTTGGAGCTTCGTGGTGATTTGGAGAGGCAAAACTTGGAGATATCATCAATTAATACAGAAGATGAGAAGATTTCGATTGAGCTTGGATTACAGAAAAGGATTGACGAAATGGAAACAATAGTTTATCGTCAACGCATCGTCATCAAGGGATTGACAGGATTGCTTGTATGTGTCGTATCAGCCATTGTCTTTTGTATTGTTAGTGATGTTTGAATTTTATTTGGCTTGTTAGTAATGCTTTTTGTTATTGTTGTTTGTTTGAATTTTGCCATATAAACGTACATAACTCAGCCGTACAAAAGTAATTTACTTAGCCGTTAAATGTATAAAAACTCAGCCGTGACATCCAAAATTACTCATAAGTCCGCCGTGTCACTGGAATAACTCGGCTAAAAGTAAATAACTCAGCCGTTAAATGTATAAAAACTCAGCCGTGACATCAAAAATTACTCATAAGTCCGCCGTGTCGCTGGAATAACTCGGCTAAAAGTAAATAACTCAGCCGTTAAATGTATAAAAACTCAGCCGTGACATCAAAAATTACTCCCGCCGTGTCGCTGGAATAACTCGGCTAAACCACGAATTCATCTGTGTTAAGTCAGCCATATCGCTAGAATAACTTGACATAAATTCAGTAACATAGATTCATTAACATAGATTCAAAAAAAAAAAAAAAAAAACAAATAGAATGGATATCTCCATTCTTAGTCTGATTCCGACTCCGACAACTCGGTCGGCTTAAACCCCAGTTTGTCCCAGTTGATCCCCGTCACGTTGAATGCCACCTTCTCCTCGTAAGCCTTCCTTGCCTGCTCCTTCACGATCTGGAACTCCTGCTCCACGTTAAATCCGTCCTTCAAACTCATCATCTTCCTTAGGAGATCCAGTTTCGCATTCTCCTCACGTAGTGTGAGATCCAAAGCGTGGGCTTCCTCCGTCTTTTTCATGTTGTGTTTGATGAGAGAGATGATGCCTTCGAAACGTTCTTTCTGCTCTTGCATCTCCACTGCATGCCTCCTGCTGCGAGAACCGTCTTCAACACGCGTCCTCTTGCTGCTAGACCCTGATGCATCCATGATCGACAAGAGGAAAGACAAGAGAGATTATATAGATTAGTTGCTAATAATCAAGAAGAGAAAAGACGAGAGAGAATTGTTTTACAAGAGTTATATTTAGAAGAGATATATAAGGGTATCTAGGTATAATGATAACTTGAGTGGGTAGTTATTCGAGGTGGGGAGTTATCGAGGTGGGGAGTTATACAACATTTGTATAACTCGACAATAATAAACTCCTAATAAACCATAACTCAGCCGTGTTGTTAGATTATCTCACCCAAACAACGAATTAATAAACATCAATCCAGACGCATCACACAAACCTAAAGCATTATCAACCCCATACATAATCATCACGAGAACTCAAAAGCATAAATAGTTAGTACAAAAGACAATCACATGTTCGAAACACTAATATTTTACATATCATCATAATGTATCATTGGACATCAAACGCAGCGAGCAGGTCAGGTGCCTCATCATAGATCTCTGTTGCCATCTTAACCCCTATAGCCTGAATATTTTCATCACAGATGCCAACGAAACTTACACCAAGCGCTAGACATTCGATAAATTTCAACGCGTACACGCCACAGTCTCCAACTTGGACGTTCTGAGGGACCCTCGATTTATTCCTCCTTCTGAATGAAAACTGCTCGAACCTAGGTGAATAGATTTCAGGAGGAATTATTTCATTCATCATCTGAGGAATCATCCTCGTAAACGGCCTACAAGCCTCCAGCACAGATAATTCACTTTCCTTGGTATGATGCCCCACGATGCTATCATAGCAATCAATGTGCCCCCTAATCAGGTCCACGTCCAGCGCCACCCAGTGATTGCCTCCGATTTGGTGAACTATATACAAGTGATCCACATCTTCTATCCATTTCATATTTGTCTGCTGATCTTTTGGCTCCAAACCGTGTACCAGCCTCTCGTAAGGGGTGCCTTTGAATTTAAACCTCTCGGGTTTTATCTTGAACTGGTCATACTCTTTACACCAGTAGCTCACGAACCACGAGTCTATAAACGCAATGCGTTTGGTGTGGAATGGGAAGGGAACTCGCGTGATGAACCTCTTTCTAAGAACCCTCAAATACGCAGCAATATGCTGCACACAAAAAAAAAGAAGAAAAAAATAACAACTCAGACAAAACATAACAATATCTCAGACATAATGTATAAAAACATACCAATAACTCAGCCATAATGTTGAAAAAACACAATAATAACTCAGCCATTATCTAGAAAATCTCAGCCAAAACACACCAATAACTCAGCCAAAACACACCAATAACTCAGCCAAAACAAACCAATAACTCGGCCACAACACTTACAATAACTCAGCCATAATGTTATACTTACGTCATCGAAAAGCAATCCATAATTTGGATCTGGCCAGTCCTTTCTTTCGGTGATGAGCACAATGTAGAAATCAACAGTGTCTGTTGCCCTGCCCAATGGGAGATGCCTAACAGATAAACACAAGTTAATATACATAAATAGTGTAAACAAGCCGTAATTAACAAGGTTAAAAGGTATAGAGGGTCATACTTGAATGGGGCCATCATTTCCTTCAGTTTCTGCAATTTGGCCGGATCAACTGGTGACAGAGGATCATATATTCCAGCTGAAGGCACACAATTCTTCCTCATGCACGTCAGTCCGTTGTCTCCGATATGAGGAAATATCCGTTCAGAGACATTAGAGAGTGGATTCAATGCACTCCCATCCGGAGACAGCTTGACACTCTCCTTCCTTAGAGCGTTGATTCTTTCAATCCTTATACGTTCCTCTTCATCATCCTCAGACTCAGGTAACGTGCGTGCGTTACCAGCCATCAACTGGTCTGTGACATCATATACCTCATTGTCACCTTTAATGCCAGCCTTTTCCAATACTTCCTCATCTTTGTCGGGGACATCAGCAGGCTCTTTCTTCTCATCAAGAGCAGCTCCTCCCTCTACTGGAGCAATAGCTAGTTTTCGTACCACCTTTTTAACCGTTGTAGAAGAAGGCTTCCTACCTCTTCTACGTCCGACTGCTGCCTGATCTTTGGGGGCCTTATCTTTAATGGGCTTATCCTTGCCGGTATTCTTCTTTCCCGCTGCTGCGATTTTCGCTGTGTCAATTTTCCTGGAGCGTAATTTCCTAATATTATTAGGTAACGTATCTATGAAATCAATAGCAGATTTTCCATCAATGACATTATCAAATTCCTTTTCCAGATTCTTACTGACACCAGCAATACCAATGTCCTTCTCAACATCGACAGTATCCTTCGCCTGCATAAACATACCGATAACTCAGCCATAAGATAAAGATAACTCCGCCGTTAGGTGATTAATATAATAATAACTCAGCCATAATGTGATTAAGATAATGATAATCAGCCGTAATATAATGATAACTCAGCCTTAAGGTGATTAATATAATGATAACTCAGCCATTATGTGATCAAGATAATGAAAACTCAGCTACAAGGTTATTAAGATAATAATAACTCAGCCGCAATGTATTTATACATATGTCTGGCACTGTTAGCTTACCAGAGGACTAGTAACAGACTGGTTTTGTGGAGGTTTCGCTGGACCTTTTGGTGTTGCTTTTTCTTTTTGATTCAGCAAAAGGTCGACTTGCGTCGGCTTTTCGGGAGGTTCTGTTTGTTTGAAGGCTGAGTTTTCCTCAGCGTTTTCACCAGATTTCCCTACCCCCTGCTCAATTGCATTCAGACGCTCTTTCATCTGTTTCAACTCCTTCTCCGTATATTCAAACTTTTCATCCATCCTCGCTTCTACTCTATCTCCAATCACCTTCTCCATATTTGAAGACACTTCTTTGATGCTTGTATCAATGGTGTCAAACCTTGAGTTTAATTGCTTCACCAAATCCACGACTGTTTTAACAGACACATCTTCCAGAACATCGTCCTCCGCACTACCAACCTGCAACACATACACAAAAACGCATAAACAAGCTACCCAAACATTGCATCAAATATAAACTCACTACATACCATATCATTTACCTTTTCTTCTTTCTTCTTCTTCTTCTTCTTTTGTACATCTCCTTCATAAGATTCACCACCCTCATGTTTTTCCACCAAATCACTTACATTTCTTTCTTTCTTCTTCTTCTTCTTCTTCTTCTTTTCTGCATCTCCTTCACCAGATTCAACACCCTCACTGTTGATCACATCCTTGACATTGTGGACTTTCTGCCTCTTTGCGGGAGATTCAGAGTCACCCGCTGCATTAGAATTTACATTTTTCTTCTTCTTCTCAGTCTTCTTCACATCCCAATAACCTTTAATAAACTTATCCTCATGTATGTCTCGGATCAAATTATCAAGTGCTGGGTCCTCTTCTTCATCTGGCCACGTATGAAATAGCTCTTTGACATCATCCTTCATAACCAATTTACTCACACGCAGCTATAAGATAGGAGATTATAAAACCCATTAGTAAGTTTAAACTGAATCATCAATAATTATAACTCAGCCATCACTAACCATCACTAATATAACTCAGCCATCCATAAATCATAACTCAGTCATCAAAAACGATAACTCAGCCATCACAAAATTTAACTCAGCCATTACTAAACATAACTCAGTCAGTAACTATCATAACTCAGTCATCAAAAACGATAACTCAGCCATCACAAAATATAACTCAGCCATTACTAAAACATAACTCAGTCAGTAACTATCATAACTCAGTCAGTAACTTTCATAACACAGCCAAAACCTTACCTCACCATGCGCTTTGATATCTTCAGCAATGGTCAATTCCATTGTTTTACGTGTACGGTTTCCACCCCAACGAAGCAACGGTATCTCATCCTTGTTGACTACTCTCCCATATCGCTCTCCAAAGCATTTGACTGAATCATACGCCAAAGCCTGTAACACGTAAACCATACCACTGACGGTGTACGTCTTTCCAACAGGCCTCAACATCTTTATAGAATTAACCAGGGCTTCAAATGCTGACCGACCCCATGGATAAGTGTTCATGGCTTCCTCATCAAAAACTATTTTCGCACTTTCAAATGGTATTCTAGAGTTATGATGCAAGCCATACAGTCCAATGGCTTGAAGAGTCAACAGCCCCAACCACTTACGCTTTTCAGGAGTCCATGTCCTGCACACTAGTAATCCTGCCCTCAGTTCATCTAACTTTGGACCTTCACCACCAGGCACATTCAATTCACTGAAGAACGCTTTGTAGTCAGCTTTAGGTTCAAACTTTTCTGTAGGGATTGAACCTGTGTTTAACCCCGTGATATGACCAAATTCGTTCAAGCCAAACCTGATAGGTTGACCACCAATTAGAAACCAAATCTCCTTCTTGTGTATTCTTAACTGTCTACACAGTAGAAAATGTACAGTCTTACCAGACCACACGAATTGGCTTTCAGCTAGCTTAGCAATTATTCCAATAGGTGACCCCTTCAGTTCATTCCACGCATCTTGTCCTATTGATTCTATAATCACAGGGACATCTCCCATCTTGATATTGTGATTTAACAATTTATTCTCCAGAATAGACTCCCCTTCTGCGTAAAGTCTTGGAGGGTAATCCCTTGGTTGTTCTTCAGAAATAACCATAGCCATCTGATAAACCATAAATCAGCCGTAAGCATACAGTAACTCAGTCACAACATAAAACAAACTCAGCCACAGTTGAGCAGATAAACCATAACTCAGTCGTAAGCATAGAGTAACTCAGCCACAACGTAAAACAAACTCAGCCACACCATAAAACAAACTCAGCCATAGATGCATTGATAAATCATAAATCAGTCTAAAGCAAACAATAACTCAGCCATGGAATCGAGTAGATATAACAAATTAGCCACCATATGAAAATCAACGTTGGCGATAAATCAGCTGTAATAAGCGTCGATAAAAACCCTCAATTTCTTCGCGATAGTTTTCGGAAAACGGTTTCAATCACGGAAATCACTCGCTATTGAACTTAGATGCGGGAAATGTCGGAAAATCCAAAATAAAGATTCGACACATACCTTAAACAAGTTGAGTTGAGACGAAATGGTCCCGACTTGAGGTGAGGCGACGAAGTAAAAGATCCCGACCTGAGTAGAGCGAAATGCGACGGAGAGAACGAGAGAGTTAAGAGTTTCGGCCGGAATTAGGGTTTCTTAGTGTTAGTCGGAATCGTGTTTCCGTCGGAGAAAGAAAAAGTTTTTTACAGTTTTTTTTTTTCGGAGATGAACAGTGACAGAGAGGGAAATCGAAAGGGTTCTCTTAATGACGTTAATGACATGGCTTTAATTTGTTTTTCTTTTATTGACGTGGATTAAAAAAATCTTTATAAAAAAAAACTAATCAAGGGTGTTAATTGTAATTACACAAAGACGCTAAACATATGAGTAATTTTTAAAAAAATGTATGATATTCTAGTAATATTTGAACTTTTAGTTAACATCTGAATAAATATTTCAAACTAATAACATATAGTGGTCCTAAAACTATATTGTTTTTTTTTTTTTTTGCCATCTGAATTGTATATTGGAGATAATAGTAGAGATTACAAGCTTTGCCAAAGCACAAGCCACACAGTTAGTGATATACAATCTACCCTAACCATCAAAAGAAGAGACAGACAAAAGAAGTCTCATAAGACAAGCAACGCAACAACTTTAGATAGAGGAAGGAACTTTCTCAGAGTCAAATAAGTCGTGCAACCAAAAGGGATATCCAATTGCAACATAAGATTGATGCAATGATATCGAAGTAGCACTTTGAGCTATGAGAGAAGCTCCTCTATTAGATGTCGGCTTATCATAAACCATTTTCCAGTCTTTAAATTTCCTCAAAAGCCTTTTCATCTCGGCATACTGATACGCAAAGGCAGGCCAAGCTCTGGGTCTGTCCATTACCTTGACCAAATCACTAGCTTCCGTGGCAAACACAATCCTGTTCCAATTATGACTATGCATACTTTCAAAGGCCCACAACATTGCTCTAAGATTCAAGTCAGATTTAGAGTTAACACCCACAAAGCTTCTTCTGCTATGTAGCAATGTAACCCCAAAATCATCCCTTAAAACCCAGGCACAACCACCAATTTTCCTGTGTTTGTCCCAAGAGGTCCCAATGTTACACTTACTCCATCTCTTCTCTGGTGGAGTCCAAATATTAGCATTGAGGGCAATTTCTTGAGCATCTTCCACCACTTTTTCCTCATCAATTAATTGAGACACATCCCAAAACTCAGCATCCTCAATAATCTTTTTCATTGAGTCCAAAGGAGAGAAAGACTTACTTTCAAAAACAAAGGCATTTCTATTTTTCCATAATCTCCACAAAATCCAAGGAAAAAGCCTTTTAATATTAAGCGGGATCCGACTGTCTGAGCATGTCTTGAATAGATAATGAAGATTAGACATAAGTGATAGCCCATCAAACCCGTCAGGAGGAACCGGAACCTGAGAGAGAGCCCACATTTGTCTTGCTACATCACAATTAAAAAGAATATGGTTAATAGACTCACCATCATTCCCACATCTTTGACATCTGCAGTCCATAACAGCTCCTCTAGTAGCCAAAAGATCAGCAACAGGTAAAGCATCACTAAATGCTCTCCACATAAAGGATCTGATTTTAGGAGAAGTCTGAACCTTCCAAATTTGCTCTTTCAGAGGGTTCAGCGACGGCAAACACAAGGCAGCTTCCAAAATCTGAGGGTTGTTAATTCTGCAAGCAAACCAATAACCTGATTTAACCGAGTAGTTCCCACTTTTGTTGTGATCCCAACACCAAAAATCATTCCTTCGAAAGACCGGTTTTCGTGCTAAAATCAACTGAACATCATTTGGGAAGAACAGCTCATTTAGAATATCCAGTTTCCACCCTCTATTCCTTCTATCAATAAGTTTGTCCACCCGTAAACCTGGATCAAAAAAATCTTGTTTCCTGTATGGTGCTCTCCAAACTTCATCAAAAACCCAAGGGTCAATCCAAACATTGAGGGACTTACCATTGCCCACTTGTTGGCTCAATCCTTTCTTCAACAGTTCCCTTCCATGCAAAATACTTCTCCAGCCAAAAGAGGGTCTGTCACCAAGACTTGCATCCAATATTTCCTCATCCACATAGTATCTGCTCTTAAAAAGCTTAGCAAAAAGACAATCAGGTTCTTGAAGAAGTCTCCAAGCTTGTTTCGCAAGTAGAGCTTGATTGAAGCATTCAATGTCCCTGAATCCAAGACCACCATTCTCCTTTGACAGACACATCTTTTCCCAACTTACCCAATGAATCTTTCTCTTATGTTCAAGAGCATTCCACCAAAAATCAGACATAGCACTAGTAAGGTTAGAGACACAAGTTTTCGGGAGTTTGAAACATGACATAGCATATACCGGCATTGCCATAGCCACAGCTTTCAATAAGACTTCTTTCCCTCCCAATGACAAGGTTCTCGCAAACCAACCAGATAATCTTGCTTTTAACCTGTCTTTGATGTAGTCTAGAAGATGGATCTTGGACCCACTGAAGCATTCAGGTAAGCCTAGATAAGTCCCTGCACCTCCCTCCGCGAAAATACCAAGCTTATTCTGAATACTCACTTTCAAATTCCCCTCCAGTTTTTCACCAAAAGTAATAGATGATTTTTGAACATTTATGCACTGGCCTGTAGCCTCCCCATACGTCCTTAAAATCTCCATCAACACACCACTTTGAGCCTCATTAGCCTTGCAAATAAAAAGACTATCATCTGCAAATAACAGGTGATGAATAGATGGACCAGCAGGATCAAATTGGATACCATTTAACACTCCATTAGATTCAGCCTTATTCATCAAATGTGTCAACCCTTCGGTACACATAACAAAGAGAAAGGGAGACAACGGGTCACCTTGCCTTAGACCCCTCTGAGGTTTAATCAAGCCAAAAGGTTGATCATTGATAAGCACAGAAAAGGTGACAGAAGTAACACAACACATAATCCAATGAATCCACTGTTGATGAAACCCCATAGCAGAGAGAAGAGCCCTTAAATAATTCCACTCGACCCTATCGTAAGCTTTAGACATATCAGATTTAATCGCCATAAACTCATTAGATATCGCTGGATGAGTACGCAGACCATGGACCAACTCATGAGCAATGAGAATATTATCGGAGATAAGACGGTCTGCCACAAATGCAGATTGATTAGGAGCTACAATCTCAGAAAGGAACGGCTGAAGCCTTTTCACTAGAATCTTGGAGATGATTTTATACATAACAGAGCACAAACTAATAGGCCTAAGATCAGTCATCATAGTAGCATTATCCTTTTTAGGGATCAAACAAAGCTGTGTGTAGTTCCATTCAGAAGGAAGATTACCAGTAATGAAAAAATCCTGAATTTCCTTTGTAACTTGCACACCAATAATCTCCCAATACTTCTGAAAGAAAAAACCGGTGAAACCATCAGCACCCGGAGCACTCGAGGCTTTTACAGCAAAAACAGCTTCCTTTATTTCCTCTTTGGACACAGCTTTGGTAAGGGAATCGTTCATCGCCTGAGTGACCTTAGGAATGAACCCATCAAAAATCTCCTGGAAGTCATTTGGATTAGTAGAGGTAAAAAGCTTAAAGAAGTAAGCTTCAGCCACCGCTCCTTTGGATGCTTCAGATCTTTGCATATTACCATTAATATCCATCAATTTGTCCAGCCTTTTCTTCCTTCTATATTGTTATAACTCTTTTTAAATTTCCCTTTTAGTTTAGTAGTGGCTGCGCTTATAGATTAAGGGTGAAGCCGTCATTTCATTACCTTCAATAATTTTGTGTTTCGAAAATATATTAGAAGAGAAGAAAAGAAAAACGTCATCGTTCTCTCATTGGTTAATATGGATAATCTACAGATGGATTTGATACTTAATATTTAATATTATATGCTTTGAGAGTTAACAAAAACAAATAAAAAATTTAATAAACATCATCATCATCATCATCATCATCATCATCATCATCATCGTCCTCATCCATTTTCTCATCCTCCAACGCTAGATCAGACTTTAGAGAGAGCGATGAGTTCATCATCAAGAAAGCTTGAGGTTGTTTCACCAGTTCCGGCCGATATCGATATAGCTAATTCCGTGGAGCCTTTACACATCTCTGAGATTGCCAAAGATCTTAATATCAACCCACTTCACTACGATCTCTATGGCAAGTATAAAGCTAAGGTTGTAATCATAATATTACCCTTTTCTTTTATCTCCTTTGAAAATGAATTATTCATCCTGTCTCTTCTAGGTGGTTGTCGGTTTGGGATTGTGACATGTTTTGAGATTTGATTCAACAAGGTTCCGTGAGAACTCTGTTTTTGGATATTTTTCGAATTGATTTTGATCATGTTTTGTCCAAAACATAATAAGAATGTTCGAGAGATTGCTAAAGATTGAGTTTTAGTAGGCTCTTACCAATTAGCTCTTTTTTCTTGTTCAGTTTTTGTCGGTGGACAAGATTGATACTTTAGTTTCCCCTAAAACATGAGAAGTTTGTTAAACCAGTAGTTTCTCTTATGAAGTTCTCATTTAGTTTTCTGATCTAATCAACTGATGATTTGTTCTTTGTAGGTTTTGTTGTCTGCGTTTGATGAGCTTCAAGGACAAGAAGATGGTTACTATGTTGTTGTTGGAGGGATTACTCCTACTCCTCTTGGAGAAGGCAAGAGTACTACCACTGTTGGACTTTGCCAAGCCTTAGGCGCTTACCTTGATAAGAAGGTTCTTTCTTGCTTTCACTTGTTAGCTTATGCTTTTGTTTGAAAATTACTCCCTTTTTGTCTTAATTTTATTGACTTGTTGTTTCTTAGGTTGTTACTTGTCTTCGCCAACCGTCACAAGGACCCACCTTTGGAATCAAAGGAGGTGCAGCTGGTGGTGGGTATAGTCAGGTCATTCCTATGGATGAGTTCAATCTTCATCTCACTGGAGATATTCACGCGATCACCGCTTCCAACAATCTCTTAGCTGCTGCAATCGACACTCGGATTTTCCATGAGACGTCTCAATCCGACAAGGCTCTTTTTAATAGGTTGTGCCCTCCGAATAAAGAAGGGAAGCGTAGTTTCAGTGACATTATGTTCAGGAGATTGACAAAGCTTGGGATCTCCAAGACCAGTCCTGAGGAGCTTACTCCCGAGGAGATAAAGAAATTTGCTAGGCTTGATATTGATCCTGCTTCTATCACGTGGAGAAGAGTTATGGATGTTAATGATCGGTTCTTGAGGAAGATTACTATTGGTCAGGGACCTGAGGAAAAGGGGATGACTAGAGAAACTGGTTTCGACATTTCTGTTGCTAGTGAGATTATGGCTGTTTTGGCTTTGACAACCTCTCTAGGTGATATGAGAGAGAGGCTAGGTAAAATGGTGATTGGAAACAGCAAAGCCGGGGATCCGATAACAGCAGATGATCTTGGTGTTGGAGGAGCCTTGACTGTTCTGATGAAAGACGCTATTAACCCAACACTAATGCAGACACTGGAAGGGACACCTGTCCTTGTTCATGCTGGTCCTTTTGCAAACATAGCTCATGGAAATTCATCGATTGTTGCTGATAAAATCGCTTTGAAGCTGGTGGGACCTGGTGGATTTGTGGTAACAGAAGCGGGTTTTGGTTCTGATATTGGAACAGAGAAGTTCATGAATATTAAGTGCCGCTACAGCGGGCTAACGCCTCAGTGTGCGATTGTTGTGGCGACTGTTAGGGCCTTGAAAATGCATGGTGGTGGGCCTGATGTTGTTGCAGGGAGGCCACTTGATCGTGCTTATGTAAACGAGAATGTTTCCTTGGTTGAAGCTGGCTGTGTGAATCTGGCAAAGCACATCTCAAACACAAAGGCCTACGGTGTTAATGTAGTTGTTGCTGTGAATATGTTCTCAACAGACACCGAAGCAGAACTAAATGCAGTTAGGAAATTTTCAATGGATGCCGGTGCTTTTGATGCTGTGGTCTGCTCCCACCATGCTCACGGTGGCAAAGGAGCGGTAATCTCCTCTCTTCTAAACATAACACTTTGTGGTCTGCAATTTCTTTTGCAATCTAGCTTATCGAAAGATGAATTATCTTGTAAATGTTATAGGTGGATCTTGGTATCGCGGTTGAAAAAGCTTGTCAAAACATTACACAGCCACTTAGGTTTCTCTACCCATTGGACATTAGCATCAAAGACAAAATTGAGGCCATAGCTAAGTCATATGGAGCCAGTGGTGTTGAATACTCAGACCAGGTAATTAATTCATAGACAGACTTCTTCATTTTCTTTACATTGTTGACAAAAGAAACCTCTTTATGTAATTTATCTATTATTCTGTGTTATGTAAATGCAGGCAGAGAAACAGATTGAGATGTACACACAACAAGGCTTCTCGAATCTTCCCATATGCATGTCGAAAACACAGTACTCATTCTCGCATGATGCATCAAAGAAAGGAGCACCTTCAGGGTTTGTGTTACCAATAAGGGATGTAAGAGGAAGCATTGGAGCTGGTTTCATATATCCACTGGTTGGTACAATGAGTACCATGCCTGGACTTCCTACAAGACCTTGTTTCTACGAGATTGATATTGACACTGAAACTGGAAAAGTTCGTGGCCTTTCTTAAGTTTGGTGGATCGATCAGTCAAAGCTTCAAGCTTCCTTCACCATCATTTCCCTCTTCAACAATAAAAATTTGGCGATTGTACTTGATATTGAGTGTTTTTCCATCTTTAAATGAATAAAATAAAAGTATCTTTATCATCTGATTAATCTCTGAAAAACTCATTATTTGGCTCAAGTCAAAACTCAAGGTAAAGCTACAGAGAACTTCTGATGTTCAAAAACAAAGAATAAAAGCAAATGAATGACAGTGTTTTCTTCTGAAAAATCGTCTTATGTGGAAATCATCAGAGGCATTGGAGTTTTATGAATCAGAACAGCTTGCAGAAATCATGCACTGGGAGGCTTGTAGAGCTTCTCAACCATCTTCCTGTACTCTGCGTATGGATAACAAAAGTGACATAAGAAAACTCATAATCATGGAACTCCAACGACGTTTGATTTTATAATGACTGTTACCTTCTTGGTTACTCCAGAGCTGAGCTGCTTGAGTGTTCAATGGTGAACTGATGTTCGGTTCTGACCAACGAAAAGATGTATCAGATATTTGATTAACCAACAAAGAGCTTACAAGATATCAAAGGTTATGCGCGATGGATTACCTCCCAGGAGGCTCTGAATCGATAGTAGTATTGTCCTGACATCATAAGCAGATGACCACTTATCCTGCAAATACGAAAATTTGTAAACGGATTAAGTTTGATACTTCTTCTCTGATTCAGTGTAGAACAAAGACACAAGTGGAGGATATCTTTTACCTGAAGAATGTCTAAGCAGATATTGCCATAGACATCAACATTGGGGTGGAAGCAACATGTCTCAAACTTAACCTTTGGAGGTTTGAAAGGATAATCATTGGAAAAAGAGAGTGAGAGTCTGTACTCAGTTCCTTCAAACACAGTATCTTTGCTTCCTGTTATTGTCCCTTTCCAGCAGAATATGTTGTCTTCCTCAGGGAAAGCCGATATTCCTGGACCACCGCCCATCTGAAAAACAACCAAGTCAAGAACCCTATGAGCATCTTAACTACAAAAACTTCTTCAGTAAAAGGAAGAAAGATGATAACTTACCATCAAGCCCATCAATTCAGATTGCAGCCTGCGTATAATCAAAGAAAAAAAACTAGATTAGGAATCTGGGGTTTACTTAAAGTCTGATTAAAAACCGAAACTTTGAGCAATATAAGGTAAAGGGCAACGATAAAATCTGATTCAAGATCAATACAAAGTTAAAGGTTTAGTTCTCTTAGAGACATTCTAACAAACAGTTTGTATGCAAAGATATATGAGAAGTCTCTCACTTCATTTAACGGATCCAGAAGTACATCGACCATAAAGAATTGGATATGGGTAGTAGCCAAATACTAACAAACCATGGAATGGATATAAACAAAGAGACATCAGAGCGATTATATTGAATTGGTGAATGGGTGCAGCGAAATGTTGGAACAAGATTGAGAAAATGAAAGTACCTCTTGAGAACAGATTGGCTGTCAACAGTCTTGGTCGGAGCCGCAGGTTGTTTTGATCCATTAGACGCCGGAGGATCTGCCGGAGTATTTCCCTGATACCCATTTACGGCGGCCATCACTTTCGCTTTCTTAATCGAAAAATCGAATTTTTATTAAGAAATCGAAAGCACTCAGTTAGACTAGAGTAGAATCAGATTCACGACTGATCGAAAGTAGAAGAAGGAGAAGAGGAAGATAACAAAGATCCTTCTTCTTCCTTCCGATGAGAGAGAGAGCGATTGATGAGAGAGTCTCTGAGGTTATAAAACGGCGTCTGAGTAAGGGCAAACGACGTCGTCTTTGCAGTTTAAATGGGAAAAAAGAAAAAGGAAATTTAAAGCGGATTTATTTGTTTTTGAACGTTGGATAGTAAACAAGCGCCGCTTGGAAGCTTTTGAATTTCGTTTATCTAACGGCTAGTTTACTTTTTCTTTCTTTTTTTCTTCAATTCTGAATCTGATAGAAAAAACAATTAATTTTTGTTGACAAATGGAATGCATACATACATAATAAGAAAAGAAAAAATCATTTAGATACATTGTATTCTAATATATTGTCAGCAAAAGAACATTGTATTCTAATCTAGTTTTGGGAAACAATTCAAAATTGCTATCATACCAATAATAATAAAAGATATTGAATGTAAAAAAAGGATAAAAAAGATATTGATTGTTGGGGTCGGATTTCATCCCATAGCACCGAGCCGAACTTCGAACGCCTCAGGAATTTCTGAAGACACCTCGGTGGAAACTGCCATTCACCTCGGTGGAAACTGCCATTCACCTCGGGTCGGACTGTCATTCACCTCGGGTCAGATTGTCATTCACCTCGGGTCAGATTGTCATTCACCTCGGGTCAGATTGTCATTCGCCTCGGGTCATCGCATCAATCACCTCGGGGAACACCCATAGTCTGCTCGGGGTCTGTCAGCAGGCTTGTGAACCCGAGCCGGCTCCCTTCAAGTGCCCGAGCCGGTTCACTTCGGGAAACCGAGCCGGTTTGTGTCGAGACCCCCGAGCTGGATCTTTCCGTGAACCCGAGCCGCTTTCCCTCGGGAGCCTAGGCCACGCCTCTCTTGTCCCCGAGCCGGTTGCACAAGTTCTCCGAGGCGAAGTCTTCATCATCGCCCGAAGCAAGGACTTAGTAAATATTCTTCTCTAAAGGTATCATTTCCAAGCACATTGTCATTTCCGAAAAAGAAGGATCATTTCCGATAAACTCGGAAATGATAAGGAAGAAGCGCGAAGGATCAACTCAAATCAGGAAATCTTCCAAAAACTCCGAAGAATAAGGAAATTGTCCTAATCCGCGATATTCTAGCCGACTTCAAGATAAATGGAAATCTTCCGAGAATATCGCCGGAGAGGCGGTTTATCATCCCTATATAAAGAGACTCAAGGCTCAAACGAAGGGAAAGCAATATCGCTCTAGAAATTACACTACGCAAAGCTCTTACAGCACAAACACTTTTTCTTTTACGATCAAACTCTTGTACGATCAAAGTCATCTTTTCATTAATAATATCAAGAACACCATCTTTGGTATCAATCGTTTCTGTTGTTCTTTGAGAATTCACGATTATCGTATCCCTAAAATAAAACCCTAGACAAATCTTGATTGTGTTAGTTTCGACTTCCACAGTTTGGCGCCGTCTGTGGGGATACTTTAGAATTCTCTTACCCTAAGACGCAGAACTCGATTACTGAAAAGCACGATGACCGAAGACGGTCGTCAGACGCCACCAGCTGGAGGAGGAATCCCGAACCCTCCGAACCCTCAGAACCCTCAACCCGCCGATCCGACGATCCTAGCGACTCTAGCCGAACTGAAAGATCTGATGGTTAAATTCCAGAAGAAAACTGACGACCAAGAGAAAGCCAACCAAACCTTGGCGCAGCGAGTCGACGAAATCGCAACACGCGGGCAACAAAAAACCACACGTTTCCAAACTCGGCCACCACGAGCTCGGAGGGACTTGCCTGGCATCAACCCAACGAGACTCACGTTCGCGACACCAACCGGCAACACCAGAGTCGCAACCCGAGCCGACCCTGTCAGGCGCGAGGACCAGGATGATCCCACCGAGCCGGACGCAGTGGACTTGACAGACGAGCCAGATCTTCAGGATGAGCGTACCCGAGCCGGAGCTAATTCCGCCGAGCGAACAGACCTTACTGATGACGAAGAAACTGAAGAAAACATAAGGTGGGCCGAAGAATCCGAAAGAGAAGACGAGCTAAGCAAGATCCGAGCCTCCCTAGCCAAGGCGGAAGCTGATATGAAGCTCGTCAAAACCCAGATACATAGCGTCTCATCCTCCGCGCCGAACATCGACCGAATTTTGGAAGAATCTCGGAATACGCCTTTCACCAAAAGAATTTCTGAGACGACGATGTCCAACCTGGGAAAGTTCAGAATCGACTCCTACAACGGATCAACCGACCCGAAGTGCCACATTAAATCGTTCGTGATATCTGTGGCCCGAGCCAGGTTCAAGCCCGGAGAAAAGGATGCGGGTCTGTGCTTACTGTTCGTGGAACACCTCAAAGGACCCGCATTAGAGTGGTTTTCAAGATTGGAACGAAACTCGATTGATAGTTTCGACGAGCTGTCGACATTGTTCCTCAAACAATACTCCGTGCTCATCGACCCCGGAACTTCCGATGCGGATCTATGGTCCTTATCTCAACAGCCCACCGAGCCATTAAGGGATTTCCTCAAGACCTTCAAATCGACGCTAGCCAAGGTCGAAGGAATTACAGATGTAGCAGCTCTCTCGGCTTTGAAGAAAGCTCTCTGGTACAAGTCAGAATTCAGGAAAGAGTTGAACCTGTCTAAACCAACAACAATTCGTGACGCGCTGCATCGAGCCTCGGATTTCGTCGCCCACGAAGAAGAAATGGCGCTACTAGCAAAAAGGCACGAGCCGACGAAACAGGCGTCCCGAGCCGAGAAAACCGAGAAAACTGAGAAAGCACAAGCGGCACCTCCAATCCAGAAGAAGACGCGTGAGAGCAGTACATATACGCATCACGAAGGGTGCAATTTCTCAGGATACCATAGCTACCAAATCGACACACCCCGAGGCCGTGGCCGCGGCAGAGGCCGAGGCCGTGGGCGGGGAAGAGAGTCCTTCACCTGGACAAGGGATCAGCCACCGAGCAATGATCAAGAATATTGCGAACACCACAAAATTTTCGGCCATCATACCTCGAGATGCCGAAGCCTCGGAGCCAAGTTAGCAACCAAATTCCTAGCTGGAGAGCTCGGGACAAACGTTACTCTTAAGGACCTCGAGCCAGAACCGGAGCCCGAGCAGACCAACCCAGGAAGAGACCCCGAACCAAGGAACCAGGAGTCTCAGAAAAGAACCCGGGGATCGGAAGACGAAGACCGAGATGGTACGCGGCAGAAGGTTTTTACCATAATGGGTGGATCGCCATACTGTCCTGACACTGTAGCGGCAATCAAAGCTTATCAACGCCGAGCCGAGACACCTAGCAACTGGACAAGACCCTTCGATCGACCTAACGACGTGATCACATTCGAAGAGAGCGAGACGAACGGGCTCGACATGCCTCATAACGATCCAATCGTCGTCACATTGGCGATAGGAGACCACGATATTTACCGAGTATTAATTGACACCGGCAGCACCATCGACGTGATCTTCCGCGAAACGCTCCAACGAATGAACATCGACATGTCACAGGTGATTCCGACCCCGAGGCCTGTCCTCGGATTTTCAGGGGAGACTTTGATGACGCTTGGGACCATCCAACTACCAGTCCGAACCGGCGGGGTGACAAAGATAGTCAACTTCTCAGTCACCGATCGACCTACCATCTACAACGTCATAATGGGAACCCCGTGGTTAAATCTAATGCGAGCTGTCGCATCAACATATCATTTGTGTGTCAAATTCCCGACCCCTAATGGCGTGAAAACAATTTGGGGTAGTCAGAAAAATTCTCGGATGTGTTTCATGGCAGCACACAAACTCCGAAACCCTGTCACTGAAGTAAAGGCTGAAACGGATCACAAGAAATCGAAACTTGGCCGGAGTGAAGAGAAGGCTATATCTAAACAGTTATAGCAATTACAGATCGAGGAGGCGCGCGAGGAGAAGAAGCCTACCTCGGATCCTGTAATCTCCATTAGCCTCGACGACGAACGGCCCGAACGATGTGTGGAAATTGGCAGCGACTTAACCGAGGAGCTCAAGACCGAGCTCATCTCATTCCTCAAGGAGAACATCGACACCTTCGCCTGGTCGGCTGAAGATCTACCTGGGGTAAGCATCGACATAATCTGCCACGAGCTGAATGTTGACCCATCTTTCAAGCCCATCAAGCAGAAGCGAAGAAAATTGGGTCGGGATCGCGCAGATGCAGTGAACGCCGAAGTTGAAAAACTCCTGAAGATCGGCTCGATCTCTGAAGCAAGGTATCCGGACTGGTTAGCAAATCCTGTCGTGGTTAAAAAGAAGAACGGCAAGTGGAGAGTTTGCGTCGATTTCACCGATCTGAACAAAGCTTGCCCTAAAGACAGTTTTCCGCTCCCACATATCGATCGTTTAGTGGAAGCAACCGCGGGAAATAAGTTGCTATCATTCATGGACGCTTTCGCAGGATACAATCAAATTCTCATGAACCCCGACGATCGCGAGAAGACAGCATTCATCACAGACCGAGGTATCTACTGTTACAAAGTCATGCCCTTCGGACTCAAGAACGCCGGCGCGACGTACCAGCGACTCGTCAACAGAATGTTCTCCGAACAGCTCGGGAAGACGATGGAAGTTTATATCGACGACATGTTAGTCAAATCTCTTGAAGAAAGCGACCACATAGCCCATCTACGCGACTGTTTCCGTCAGCTCAACAAGCACAACATGAAGCTTAACCCGGCAAAATGTCGTTTCGCGGTAAAGTTTGGAGAATTCTTGGGATATCTCGTAACACACCGAGGCATCGAGGCGAACCCGAAACAGATCGATGCTCTACTAAACATGCCCTCACCGCAGAACAAGCGCGAAGTCCAACGTCTCACCGGGAGAGTCGCAGCCTTGAACCGATTCATCTCGCGATCCACTGACAAATGCCTGGCTTTCTACGATACTCTGCGCGGGAACAAGAAATTCGAATGGACCGATCGCTGCGAAGAAGCTTTCCAGGAACTGAAGAAATATTTGGCTAATCCACCGGTGTTAGCGAAACCAATCCCGGGCGAGCCGTTATTCCTGTACATCGCAGTCTCCGACACGGCTATAAGCGGAGTCATAGTCAGGGAAGACAGAGGGGATCAGAAGCCGATTTTTTACGTCTCGCAAACTTTCACCGACGCGGAAACACGCTACCCGCAAACTGAAAAACTCGCCCTCGCCGTAGTAATGTCAGCTCGGAAGCTACGGCCATATTTCCAGTCTCACTCGATTGTCGTCATGGCGCCCGTATCGCTCCGAACCATCTTGCACAGTCCAAGCCAATCGGGACGCTTAGCCAAGTGGGCAGTAGAACTCAGCGAATATGACATCGAATACAGAAACAAAACATGCGCGAAATCTCAAGTCCTGGCCGATTTCATCATCGAGCTGCCAACAGAGAACGTCCGAGAAAAGTTACCCAACGCTGTTTGGATCCTCCACGTCGACGGCTCATCCTCAAAACAAGGTTCTGGCGTCGGAATCCGCCTCGCATCACCAGAGGGTGAAATCCTTGAACAATCCTTTCGGCTAAATTTCGACGCGACCAACAACGTGGCTGAGTACGAAGCGCTGATAGCAGGACTTAAGCTGGCTCGGGGACTTAAGATCAACAAGCTGCGAGCCTTTTGCGACTCCCAGCTCGTGGCTAATCAATTCAATGGAGAATACGCGGCTCGCGACGAACGAATGGAAGCGTATCTTGCTCTCACGCAAGACTTGGCGAAACAGTTCGGAGAGTTTGAGTTGAACAGAATCCCACGAGGTGAGAACACATCGGCCGATGCCTTAGCGGCTCTAGCTTCAACCTCCGACCCAAATCTGAAGAGGATCATACCGGTTGAATTCATCGAAAAGCCGAGCATTGAAGATAATAGCAAAGATCAAGTTCTAACAGCTCGGGAAACGGAAGAACCGGAAGAAATGGACATCGAACAGCTGGACCAGCAAACTACGGATGCAACCGAGCCCGAATACGGAAGCGACGCCAAATGGATCGGAGCCATCCGAAGCTACATCGCCGACGGAGAAGTTCCTACTGAAAAATGGGCAGCTCGGAAGCTTAAGGCCAAAGCGGCTCGGTATACTCTGATCGACGGAGAGCTCTTTAAATGGCGATTTTCTGGTCCTCTCCTTGTCTGTGTCGAAGGAAACGAAGCTCGGAGAGTCATGGAAGAAGTACACGGCGGATCTTGTGGAAACCATTCCGGCGGGAGAGCCCTAGCCATAAAGATCAAACGCCACGGATATTTTTGGCCGACGATGGTCAAAGACTGCGAGAAATTCTCTCAACGGTGTGATAAATGCCAGAGGCACGCACCAACCATTCATCAACCCGCCGAGCTCCTCTCTTCCATCACTTCGCCTTATCCGTTCATGCGATGGTCCATGGACATCATCGGACCTCTACACAACTCCAAACAGAAGAAACTCGTCCTCGTACTAACAGACTACTTCTCCAAATGGATCGAGGCAGACTCCTACGCCAGCATCAAAGACGCGCAGGTCGAAAACTTCGTCTGGAAGAACATCATATGCCGCCACGGGATACCTTACGAGATCGTTACAGATAACGGATCGCAGTTTATTTCGGCTCGGTTCGAAGGATTCTGCGAGAAATGGGGAATTCGTCTCAGCAAGTCTACGCCTCGGTATCCTCAGGGGAACGGACAGGCCGAAGCGGCAAACAAGACGATTCTCGACGGAATTAAAAAGCGCCTCGACGCAAAGAAAGACCGCTGGGCCGACGAATTAGAAGGAGTACTCTGGTCACACAGAACCACGCCACGGCGAGCCACGGGAGAAACACCTTTCGCCCTTGTCTACGGCACGGAGTGTGTGATTCCCACCGAAGCCGAGATCCCGGGACTAAGGAGACGTTTTCTCCCCGAGCAGGAAAATTCCAACACGCAGATGATGCTGGACGAGCTGGACTTAGTTGACGAAAGAAGAGATTCGGCCTTGGTTCGAATGCAGAACTATCAGAATGCAACGGCTCAGTACTACAACTCTCACGTTAAACATCGCCGTTTCCACGAAGGAGATCTCGTACTGCGCAAAGTTTTCCAGAATACCGCCGAGCAGAACGCAGGCAAACTCGGCGCGAATTGGGAGGGACCTTACACGATCGCAAAGGTAATCCGTCCCGGCGTCTACGAACTCATCAACATGAACGGCAAAGCGGTACCTAGATCCTGGAACGCAATGCATCTAAGGAAATACTACCGCTAAAAACCTAAGGTACGCATGTACTCGAACTACGGGGTGGCTTGATCCCTGAAAAGGGTACGTAGGCAGCTCGTCCTCGGACGAGTTCAGCTACCCCCCCTAATTAAAAAAGGGGGGGAGTGGGTCCGTATATCCATACTCCCACTCAAACTTTATCAATTATACGTTTCCTATACTCCTATTCAAATTTTATCAAACTATATTTCTAAGTATACACTTCGGGTTTTTATCCGATCAAATCCACCTCGGTCTTTACCCCGAAACTCGCCTCGGGAAATCAACACGGTCTAAACCCCGTTCGGTTCGTTTGGGCGATGGCCACGCCCGCGAACTAAATTCATCTACACCTCTACGGTTACAGCGCGCTATATAAGCATCCAAGACAATTCGGAAGGAGATATCCTGCCATAAAGAAGTTGTCTTCAGAAAACCCAGTTCACTTCTACACTGGTACCCCAGTTCGCTTCTAAGCACTGGCATCGACTATATCAGCTCGGGTCGCAACCGACAAAGATTAGTCCCATATAACCAAAACCCAGTTATCTTAACACTGGTTCGCTATTCCGAAAGATAACTTCTACTGAGCCGAAACTCATTTTTACCAAAACCCAATTACGTTGACATTGGTGTATAATCCGGTTCGGAAGTTAATACTATTGGGAAGTTAAAACGGCTCGACGAGCATGTCATAAACCCAGTTACTCAACACTGGTATCGGATTCAAGAAACATGCATTCAGATGGATAAAGCCGTCCAGTTATCTTAACACTGGTTCGCTATTCCGAAAGATAACTTCTACTGAGCCGAAACTCATTTTTACCAAAACCCAATTACGTTGACATTGGTGTATAATCCGGTTCGGAAGTTAATACTATTGGGAAGTTAAAACGGCTCGACGAGCATGTCATAAACCCAGTTACTCAACACTGGTATCGGATTCAAGAAACATGCATTCAGATGGATAAAGCCGTCCAGGCATAAGTTTTACAAAAAAAAAAAAAAGGAAAACAACAAAACAGAAGAAAAAGGAGTTTTAGAGACGCCGCGGGCTTATTCGTCTCGCTCTTCGGCATGCGTCGCCGCAGGATCCAAGAACGTTCCTGCTTAGTCGGTAACTCCGATTTCGGTCGCATCGCCTTCCACCGACCTATTTCCGAGGCTATCATGAGCAGAATCGGGTGAAACCGGAGGAACCTTCAAAGTTCCGAGCAGTTCAACCGCAAGCCGAGAATACTCCGCTTCGGCATCCCCGAACTCTTCTTTCCATGCCTCTACCTCCTTCTTCTCATCCTCGATCGACTTTCCCCCTTCGAGCTCGGCGATCAGCTCGGCGTTTGCTTTGGCCTGGGAGAAGTACATGTAACGATCGGCAACTTGGTCAAACTGTTCCAGTTTCGCCTCGATCGTCCCGATCTGCTCGGCGAACTCCTCAGTAACCGCCCTTTTCGCGGCTTTCCTGGCTCGGGCTACCTCGACCTCCCGAAGAGACTTCTCCTCGGCGAGCAAGCGTTTGAGGCGCTCGACCTCTGCTTCGGTTTTTTGCCGAATTCGAGCATTCTCCTTGGCCTCTTTCAGCCTCGCCTCTTGCTCAGCTGCGACAAGGGCCTCCGCGTTCTCTCTCGCCGTAGTCGCCTCGGCTATCCTCCTCTCCGACTCCGCACGGGCTATTTCAAGCCGCTCGTTGGCAGCTTCATGCTGACGGTTCGCAGATTCGTAAGAACGAACCAGCGTGTTCATTGAGGAGAAAGCCTGGGGATAAAATAACATGTTAGGAACGGAAAAGAAATCGAAACAAGAGGCTCAACAAAAAAAATCGTTACCTTCAGAAAGTTAGCCGAAGTCTCGGCGTATCTCTCCGCCTCGGCCAGATTCTCAGGGGCCGTCAGCAACGGCCATGCGCACGAAGCAACAAGATTGGCCGAAGCCATCTTGTCCTTGAAAATCGGTCGGGAGCTTCCATGGTCGCTCTTCGACCTTTTCCTCCTATCGGTAGAGTGTTCGCCCCGAGGACGCTTTCCTTTAGACTTGGCCTGTCTACCAGCAGCCAAGCCAACCACCACCTCGGTGTGTTCGACCTCGGGAGCCTGAACTCCATTGTCCCCAGCTGGGACATCATCGACCGCTTCGGGAGGAACCGAAGCAACCGCTCGGTCGACCCCAGATCGTTCGGGGCTCCTAACCGCTTCGGGCCTGCCAGATGCCTCGGGAAGATCGGACGCCTCGGGCCCTCTGGACCCCTCGCTCAAAGGTTTGAAGGCCGCCTCGAGAGCTCTTCTCTGCTCGGCCGCTTCCTTCTCGGCAGCCTTTTTCTCCCTTAGTGTCATCTTCGCCTTTTGCATCTCCATGTAGCCGCTCAGTCGGTGATCCGAAGAAGATGACGAGGACGAACAGGACACGCCTCGGAGTAATCTCAACGCCTTCTCAACTCTTTTAAGCGTGAAATGTTTGGTCCAGTTACACTTCCGCGAAGCTAACTCCTCGTGAATTTCTAGAAGATCTTCGGGGATAAGCTCGAGGAACGCCGGGTTGCGATCTGAAAACGAAAACAAAACCGGTTAGAATAAATCGATCAAATCGCAAAAAAAAAAAAAAAAAAAAAAAAAAAAAAAAAAAACGCCTCGGGTAAACTACCGATTGTGCCCCATTTCGCAACAATTTTATCAAGGCATCCCTCGGGGACGGAGTCCTCGTCAATCGCGACGAAGAAGAAATGATCGGTGTATTTCTCGTCCTTGCTCGGGAACCCGCCAATGATCTTTTTATTTTTGCTCGGCGAGATGTAGTACCTTTCCAGAGGACCCGGGCTACGACGAACCTCCAGGAAATTCCTTAGATGCCCGAGGGACAAAACTTTATCCGCCTCGAAACTCCTAACTAAAATCCCGATTAGATGCCGTAGTCCGCGGGTTGAGATCTGGGCCAACGCAATCTTGAACGACCACAAATACTCAACAATCAGCTTCGGGAGAGGGAACCACAGGAAACAAAAACTGAAAAATCCCTCGTACAGCGTGAAGAACCCCTCGGGAGGATTATCGGCTCGTTCACTCGGAGTCGGAAGCCTCATCGTGACTCCTTCGCTGAAACCAAACCGAGCTCTTAATTCTCTGAGGGAGTCCTCGGTGGATAGCGTAGAACCAGGGGGATCGGGCCTTTTTACTTTTCTGGTTCGCTTCGTCTTCAGCTGCAGAGCCTTAGCCGCCTGCATCCTGGCCTGAAGCATTCTCGCCTCGGCATCGGATTCATAGGAAATCGCCTCGGCCTTTACAGGGAGCGAAGACGGCTCGGGCGCCTTTTGCCAACAAGAGCCCCCAGCTTCGTCCTTAGACGGAGGATGCGCCCTCCCCGTAATTAAAGTTGCCTCGGGATCATCAGGAAGATCCTCATCCCGAGCCACATTCGCTACTGTATCTTCCCGAGCCATGAATCGGCTCGGATCTTGGTCCATAGGTGACGACCTTGATTCACTATCGCCTTTCCGCTCGGAGCAATTTGAAAAACTAGCCTCGGCTCCTTCCGAGGGACTGCTCCAGACCATTTTCCTTTCGTGAACAGGAATGCTTCTGCCTCGGGACGAATCGCTCGAATCAGAGAGTGACATCTTCGGCTCGGGTGAATTAAAAAGAATCGGAAAAACAAGATTCGAAATCGGAAAAACCAAATCTAAGATCTGGCACGGCGGAGGGATACCGGAAAATAAAGCAAAGCAAGAGGAAATTAAAGAGATCAAGATCAGAGAGAAAAGAAGCGAACCTTAGAAATTTTCCTTGCAGATTGCGAAATGAGAAGATGAAGCAAGAGTCGGATATTTATAGATTGCTCCGGCGCGTCGGGTACACACCAGTTAGATAATGTTTCGCATCCGCCCAAATCTCGGGCGCGTCGGGAGCGCGTGACCAACACTAAATTACTTCGCATCCGCACGGGTCTCGGGAATCAGCAGAAGACTCTTCCACTTCTCGAGGTAGAATCTCAACCGTCACACGCGTTAGGAGAAGATGAAGCGTCGAAGAGAATTGAATCGTCAAGAACACTAATTACCGAATGACACTTCGCGAAATTTTCAAAGGATGGGCTCGGAACAAGTTTTAAAACGGCTCGGATTAACAGTCGTGAAGCTCATCGGTCGCTCTTCGGACCAACGAGCTGGGGGGCTAACTGTTGGGGTCGGATTTCATCCCATAGCACCGAGCCGAACTTCGAACGCCTCAGGAATTTCTGAAGACACCTCGGTGGAAACTGCCATTCACCTCGGGTCGGACTGTCATTCACCTCGGGTCAGATTGTCATTCACCTCGGGTCAGATTGTCATTCACCTCGGGTCAGATTGTCATTCGCCTCGGGTCATCGCATCAATCACCTCGGGGAACACCCATAGTCTGCTCGGGGTCTGTCAGCAGGCTTGTGAACCCGAGCCGGCTCCCTTCAAGTGCCCGAGCCGGTTCACTTCGGGAAACCGAGCCGGTTTGTGTCGAGACCCCCGAGCTGGATCTTTCCGTGAACCCGAGCCGCTTTCCCTCGGGAGCCTAGGCCACGCCTCTCTTGTCCCCGAGCCGGTTGCACAAGTTCTCCGAGGCGAAGTCTTCATCATCGCCCGAAGCAAGGACTTAGTAAATATTCTTCTCTAAAGGTATCATTTCCAAGCACATTGTCATTTCCGAAAAAGAAGGATCATTTCCGATAAACTCGGAAATGATAAGGAAGAAGCGCGAAGGATCAACTCAAATCAGGAAATCTTCCAAAAACTCCGAAGAATAAGGAAATTGTCCTAATCCGCGATATTCTAGCCGACTTCAAGATAAATGGAAATCTTCCGAGAATATCGCCGGAGAGGCGGTTTATCATCCCTATATAAAGAGACTCAAGGCTCAAACGAAGGGAAAGCAATATCGCTCTAGAAATTACACTACGCAAAGCTCTTACAGCACAAACACTTTTTCTTTTACGATCAAACTCTTGTACGATCAAAGTCATCTTTTCATTAATAATATCAAGAACACCATCTTTGGTATCAATCGTTTCTGTTGTTCTTTGAGAATTCACGATTATCGTATCCCTAAAATAAAACCCTAGACAAATCTTGATTGTGTTAGTTTCGACTTCCACATTGATTTTTTTAAAAACAGTAATGTAAAACCAAAATCAAATCTTCCTAGTGAATTTGCTAGATGACATAAAGGGGATGGGTTATTTGCAAGAAAAAAATATACTTAGTGGTAAAACTATAAACAATTGATGTGTAATTCCGCGGGGGATTTATTCAAATAGCGTGATAATATCTTAAATTAGTGTGTCATCGGTTAAAATATCATGTTATTTTGTTAAAAACGCATTAAAACACACATAATAAATGATCCAACTTATTTATTTTTTATCTCTATGGTTTTTGAACTTTTTAACTACTTTGTTATTTTAATCTTGTGATACATTGCAATATTGCATTGATCAAGAAATAAAAGATTAGGAATAGAAGACTACAAACAAAACGGTTCATTTTGTTTTTGAAGAACCTGGTTACAGTCAACTACAGTGAAAATAGCCAAACAAGTTTCTAAATCAGAGAAATTATGCATCTTCAAATTTTTAAACCTGTTGAGTAGTTTGTAAAACGCTTACCAAATTACAATTCAGACTAAAACAATCAAAGAGGAGATGATAGGATACAATGAAAAGACGAAACTAGGAATATTCAGACTTTAACGATCAACAACAATGGAGCTTAATGACTCGTGAAACTCTTTCGAAGAAGACATCACAACTTCTCTCATCCATTGAGGTGCCACTTTCAACTATCACCAATGTTACAACTTTGTAGAGAAGCTCAGATTCTTCTTCAACAACCAACTTCTTTACAAAAGTTAAGCTGAATGATAAACCTGTCATGGTCAAAAGATCATATACATCAGTGTCCTGTTTTTTTGAGACAGAACTTCATGTAAAGGCCGGGGATTCTTACCGCTTGATAGATGACGGCTATAATGCAGACTTGTTCGTCTTGTTTACTAGTTGCTAATTTCATTCCTAGCAATCGTTGGCCGAATGCTTGAAATATACACTTGATGTATCATAATTTGTTTTGCAGCATTTCTGCTTATTCACCAAACAAACCAAGAAAGAATTCAAGTATGTTAAGGAAACCTTTGAATTTCAGTAAGGATAATGATAGATTGGATGAAAGAGAATTTGCGAACTGTTACCTTGTTGTGATGGCTGACTTGAGGTGAAATCATGTCCATTTCCACGGTATCTTTTGATTGTCTGCTCCGTTTTTTGGACCTTGTTGTTGTAATTAGGGTACTACCAGGAGTCTCTGAATCTTGGCTTCTTCCACAAAGGTGTTTCTCTTGGAACAGATCTTTTAGCTTCATAACTTCTTCAGAAAGTGCTTTGTCTGTAACATTTTTCACATTTAAGTAAGTTAATAATATAGCGAGATACATGACTGGTCTCACTTGATGTTATCTCAGCTAGAACTTCAACAGAGACAACTCTACAATGCAACACAGAAAATGTAGGTATAAACCAAAGAGCAGGTATGAATAAGTAGAAGTAGCTGCCTCTTACTCTTTTTTTCTTCTTCCATGAGAAGCCGTTGATACTCCACAAATTCCTTTTCCTTGATAGATCGTAATATTTTAAATTCACAAGCCTCCAACTTTCACCAAATATGACTACCTCCGTAAACATGCCAGGTAAAAAACGAATAGAACATTATGAGTTACATACCTACTTGAGGTAATTTCACTCCTAAATTTATCAACTGACTTAGTTCAAGAAAGTGTTCGTAATATTTCTCAAGATAGAATGCAGTAAACAACTAAGATACATCCGCACCCTGAGAAAACTCGTTATTCACTATGAATCTCTGATATACACATAACCAGGGAAACAAATAAACAAGTGCATTTAAACACAGAGGGAAACAAAGGTGGGAATTGCATAAGTCAAAAGTTGAGATGACGTAGAAAAGAAACAAATCATGCGTTGAAGAGTCTCCTTAAAGGCCCATCTTTGCGGTCTTTGGCAGCTTCCGTAAGAGCAATGAACTTCTTGAAGCCAGTGCTTGCAGCTCCTCTGCCAAGAGCAGCTGCTCTGGTTAAAACATCCTCGCTGTTTGCTATGAACCCAGCAGCTGTAGCCGGATTAGTGATTGCCAGTGGTGGTGCAGGTGGGGTTGGCATCGGTTGTGGCATTGCCGCTGCAACCGACTGTTGTGTGAATCCTGGGCCATGCTTATTGAAATCATCAAGTATACTCTGCTGATCAGCTTTCTTAAGACCCTGCACCAAACACCAGAAAACGTTTCAGCATATTTTTAAGGCCCCTATAGTTTAAGATAGAGAGAAAAAAACAAATTGTCCAGACAGTGACGAGAATGCCACTGGAGCAGAACATTACTTAGCCCCACAATCTAGAGAGTCACTCTAGAATACTGTTGTGGACTGGACTCCGGTCTCGAGCCAGTTTGCTCGAGAGTGAGGAAATGGGTTAAGACGTGCCAAAATTACCTTAAGTTCCAAGATGCGCTGAAACTCCATGGGTGTTCCTTCCGGAAACAGTGCACGATAAGTGTCTGCCACTGAATCGATTGGGGATAGTATGACCTTAAGGAGTGCTTCAGCTCTGCTCATTTCACGGCTCACAAATTTGGAATAGCTGGCAGCAGTTGAAGTCTGCAATGATATTATTACTAAAAGATATATCAAAACAAAACAAAAGTAACCTGTCTCGGATTTACAGACTTAAGTGCTATATACGTTATCCCTAATATCGGCTCTATGACCGGAACAAGAATACCAAAGGGTTTGGCATCATCAGGTATTCTACTTTGGGCAAAGAAGATACCCAGTGATGCGTCACACTGAGAAAACAGAAATGGGATAAATTGGTAGTGATGAGCTAACCTGTCTGGCAAGGGAAGGAATTTCTAGTAGAATCGACTTCACGGCTTGCGTATCCAGTAACATCTGTGAAACCAAAAGACATAATTCATATTCGAACTTTAAACAACTATAAAACAAGGGCTCAGAAACATAACATCTCATGAACACTCCAATCATACTAGTACTGAAGTTCAGGAAAAGACTAAACATAGTCACTTCAACATCGATAAAAGAAGAAAGTGTGAGCGATAAGGCGATATAACCAGACTGAGTTTGGCTCTAGTCTTTGGATAAACCTGATAAACAAGGTAAATAGAATTTTTCCCACAGAACATCATTCTAGGAAATTCACTAGTTGACTATTAGAGAAATCACTACAGAGATAATCAGAGGCATCCAAATGGAGGAACATAGAGCATGCAGGCTAACCTGTTGAGCTCCAGTTTCGGATAGTTGCTTGCATCTGAAAATATTAGCATAGAACCGTGGTCCGAGGGATGATGCCAGCTGCACAAAGTATTACAAGGTAGCATGAGAATCTTTTTTATATTCATACAAGACATACGCAAGGAGCTGCTCAAGGCTTGACCCCATTTCATGCGGGTCCTAAACTTATAGAAGGACGCAACCATCAGATCATGAAGGCATTCAAATCAGACACTCTTTATATAATTACCTTGTCGAGGAAAAACTGGAAGTAAACTGGTGTTAAAAGTTTCCCGAGGATAGGTATGCTGCCGCTAAGGATTGTATTTATTCCATTCACGTACCTATAAGAAGATGCAAATGCATGTTGTTTACGGTTTGTCATATGGGCATAAAAAACCAAAAAAAAAGCTTTTAACACCCCAGTTAGATCTTACCCAGACTGGTCACCCACACTCTCAAGTGTGCTCCAAGGAACACGTGTCATCGCTGCCATTTCTGTGTCAAATTTCGTCTCAAATCCAAGGACCAGCGTTACCAACGCTTTTGTTATGACGGCTGAAAATTCATCCTACACAGCAACACAGTTTAAGAACAATCCTAAATAAGGGAAAACTATCAAGTCCTTCATGTAATCAGTACCTGGACCTCTGACATGTCTACACCATCAGCATAATGTGGGTCAATAATTTCTGAGACGTTCTCTGCCAGTTCACCAGACTGCGATACAAATATCAGAATATCCTTGTGAAGTGCCGCATTGTTGTTTACTTAATCAAAACTTTTAGATAGAATCCTACTAACAACGGCACGCATCTTGTATCCGGGAACAGGATTACAGCTTGCATTACATTGTTTAATATAGACGCAGCAGATAATATATTTGAAAATGTACCACATGAGTGACATAAATATATAAGAAAAGTTGCAAATAAACCTTTCACAGCTACGCTGGAATTCGTAAAACAAAGAAACTTGGAGGTGTAAGATATGAAGTTCAGTGCAGAGGAGTAAGATCACATCACAAACACATCGAGAAAGTAACTAGACCCATGAAAGTTTCTTGGAACTTGATGCGAAGATTATCAATATCAAAAATGGTTTTTCTACATGACTGGCCTAAAAGAAGATTAGGACCATATGATACAACCCCACTGACCCGTCACAACAGGATACACACAGGTATCAACGTATATGCTGCATGCTGAGTGTGCTAAATGTGAAAAAGGCAAGAAAACAGAATAATAGACAAGAACAAGCTTACTGTTTTGTGGCAATACTCAGCAGAATTAACTATGTAGCATATCACCCTTTCATCTCTCTCTGAGACCTGCACAGAGGAATTAAAAAGGTAAAACTACGTCAAAAAGCACACATAGGAGACAGGAAGAAGGCACACCTTTATCTGTCCATCCATGCCTGTGGCTGCGGCAACGATACCAGTGCCTCCTTTTGGGAGCTTACCAAATAGCTTTGTAGCATAGGCCTTCAGAACTCGTTGAAAGACCTGTACAGAGGAGACCATTTCAAAAGAATAAACTCAAAATCTCCAACCACCTTATCTAAGACCGTGAAGTAGAACATTTAAATTGGCCTGCAAACATCATTAAAGAGCACTTCTATATACCCTTCCCTTGTGGGAACCTAGGTGGCTAGAAAAGCTGATTCAACTAACAAGGTTTCTCCAAACAAAGCTGGTTCTTAGACTAACTAAGACATTGCTCGACTTCACACTACAAGTCTCTGATATATCATATATATATATATACAAAACTCATATTGAGCGTATGAAAAATATGTACCTTGAACAAATTGAATAAAGTCTGGTTCTTACTGAGAGTATTACAACGTTTCAAGCTCTTCTTTATATTGGAAAACAGCTGCAAACAAGGCATTTCAAATGGTTACAGACGATAAGCTTTAACGTGCGACGTGACAAATATAGTTTGTATATGAATGTTATTAAGTTCTCACTGGCTAATCTAGTGACATTGATAGTTCACTATGCACGGAAGATACTTTTCAAAATTCATCTTGAGTATAATATCCGGTTTCACACTAGAACTTTTTCTACTACTACAACAAACATCACCCTGGACATAATCCAAATTTTCTATCCAGCTCAGTGGGTATGACCAAGTTGTAGGTTCAATGTATCATTATACTACACATCTATATAAAGAATCCAATTACCCCTGCCAATTAATACCTAATGGGCGTCGTCAATCATTTAATACATTGAATAAAGATGTAAACATCTGTAAAAAGTTAAAACTATTAACTCTTTTTCAAGAAACTTGCCTGTGTGCTGCTAGATAAAACATTATTTTGACTTCCATCCTCAATATCCCATGTTTCCTCCTGACAGAACAAAAAGAAAACTTGGATAACTTGACAAACCTTGGAACATAATAATCTCGTGAAGCGAAAAATATTATATTACCTGAACAATTTTCTCCAGGTCATCCATAAGTGTCTTCTCTTCCAACTCAATATATGGAGTTAAATGAGGTTCAAAGCAGGAAGAGATCATTCCACGGAAGTTAAACTGCAAATTCGAGTAAATAGTGAGTAAGTAAATCCTGCAAAAAATAGAATGGCACAAGTGGACTACATGACATTTCAGTTTTCCAGGTATGTAAGGTCAATTGGGATGATGAAAGTCTAATAATATCAATAGACCCGAAAATGGGGATGCCATGCAAGATATTATTACAGTCTTCTATAATTGCAATATTGTGCCTATAAACTATTAAGAGTGAAGCAACTTTCACTTGCTCTCTAAGGATATGACATCAGCCAACAAAATCAGGGAGGGAACGAGACTAAAGGTAGGGAATATACCCCAGCTCCAGTAACAGATAAATCTTTGTTTCCGGTCTTTTCCTGTTGAAAACCCTATCACAACAAAGTGTAAGGGTTAATATAAAATTACTAAAGTGTTTTCCATAATATAGAATAAGAACATAGAATATACATTCTCCTCGGATTCTTGACTAGCAGCAAACTTCTTTTCATACTTCTTGCGGATTTTGGATATATTCTGACTATTATCTTCCCATGTACCAATTTCTTCAATGTCATCTTCAATATCTTTAGTAGGAACACCACCACCAAATTTCTTTTCAAGTTCTTTTTCAAACTCCACTGTCCTTTGTAATGCCTAACAATTCAATGAAATTAAACTTTAATAGAGGCCTGAAACATTCCACAAGATATTCCACGTAACAGGATTTGATGATAGTGAAAAGGAAGAAACATGATAAGATATTTCATAATCATTAGATATTTCCTTCAGAGGTGACACAACGCTCTTATGTCCATCTGATAAATCTAATGATATTTTATGTTAGGAAAAGCATGCATATGCAATTATTGATCAAAGAGAGTATGCCGACCAGAAGCAATATCGCTACAACTGGCTTCTCTTTCATGTTGACCAGAATAGATTCTACTTGCTTCCTGAAAAATTGATGGGAAAACAGGACAGTTAGTTAAGAAGGATGCATATTATTGTTAAATTAAGATTAACACAGTTACCAATGCAACTTAATCTTTCACAGCAAAGTGACTACAAACCAGCAAAAGATGCAAACCGAATAGAGGTATCCTCTATACATTGAAACAGAAGTTAAAAATTGAACAAAAAAATTCGGTAGTAATAAAATTAACCTTTACTTACTAAAATATTTACTCCTATAAGATTTTGTCATTATGTCAAAATGAAATTCATTTAACTTACTGGTTTGATAAAACACAAACCATGCTATATACCATGCATTTCTTATGATCTCCAAAAATATGAACCATCCCAAAAATTTACAGTTTATAAAAGCTTTTCAAATTTCCACTAATAACAAATATTTAATTCTATTTTGCGTACCAAAAAATTTCTTCCTTCTCAAATTTTCAAGTAGGGTGTTATGTAGTACAATAAAGCGTGGGTCAAATATCTAGGTATCTAATTCATAATGTTATGTAGCCGTGTCCCAAAGTTTCTGACAACTCCAAGGAGTAAAGATAAAGAATCTCTTAGAGAAATATGATGAACTACAATAATTAAGGGGAGGAAGAATAAATGTTCATTGAAAACTCTAGAGGCATTACCTTGTTTGCTTGCAGAACTGGATGCATAGCCTATACGGCACATGCCAAGAAGCAGGAAAAATCTTCCAAATTTCTTCATTTGTTCGGATTCGACGCTTTATCCAAGCATACCTCCGCTCTGTCTTATCCAACTTTGCCAATTCTGCCAACAGCTAACCTCTTAGAAATTCAATCCAAAAAAAACATAAACATGCACTTCCAGTGCCAGTTATACTTAGGGCATTAAGTCCAATGTACCAGCTCCTTCAAAAATTTGTTCATATGAGGTGAGCTCCCTGCTGCAAAAATTGTTTACCAACTCTTCCCTCACAGATGGCTCCAGAGCATCAACAACCAAGCAAGAATCAGATAACTTCTGTAGCAAATTTGTTTCCTCTGTCTCTTTCCCAGTACCTAAACTGAGATAACAACATCATACATTTTTAGTAAATGTGGATTTTAGGGATCGAACAAATAGAAGAGAGGGGGAGTGGTCTGTGGAGGATGCAAATGTGAAAATCTATATTATAAAAACATCTTAAAACAAATTTTGGTTTACTACCAAAACCAAGCAACAAATAACCTTAATCACTGTGCAGGTACGATTTTAGCAAGAGAGACACCAACAAGCATTACACCTCAATTTATGACACTAAAAGTGCAAAATTCATCACATGATACACTTAAACTCTACAGGAAATAAAATCCCTTTCCAGCTGTAATCTTCTTGAGATAGAAGTAAAGGAATTGAGAAAGAGAAGAAGAATCAATATCTAGCATTACAGAGGACCTCTTTTGGCCACTTCTGTGGACTTGTTTTAGGATGTAAAATATGGGAATCATTGAAGGCATTACCTGGAAAAATCAGAAAATACATGGGACTTAAGGATTTGCTTTATATTATTAAGCTTTTCTCTGAGCTCCGTGATTTTAGGAACATCCCTGTATGCTTCAAAGTGGTTACATAATTGGTTTACAGCCTGAAATATATATTATAGAATTAGAATCCTAAGAACATAATCAGAAAATGAGTAGAGTCGTTTTCTAGGTAGCCTAGCATTAAAATTGGTTTTCAAAATGACAATGAGCTGCTTTGGGCTCCCATAGTGAACATAAAGCTAAAGCAAGTGAACTACAACCAATGTAACAAAAGCAACAAACACAACATATTGTTGAATTAAAAAGAAGGTACCTCCAGCTGTGCAGCTGCCTCCTTGTATTGTCTTTTTGACGCCATCACCTGAAGCTGTTCAACAGCAGAGACTGCCAGAGCGAGGTAGCGAATTTCATTATTGTGTTTATGATGTACTTGGTCCACAGATAGGTTAACCAGAAACATCATATCACTATTTATATAGGGCTTCACTATACTTGAGCTATTATTCTGATTTCAGGTTACCATGACCAAAATAATGAACTAAGTAAACAGAGTAAACTATAGCTAACTGACCTAACATTGTGAGGCGATGAAGGGCAGTGATGGTCGTGGTTATGTTCTTCTTTGCAAAATCCAACTTTTTAATGTCACGGCATATTTCTTGAACCATCGCTTCACTTTGCTCAGCTTTGGATTTTATCTCTTGAATCTTATGAGAGAGTTCCTGTGATAAATCGAAAATAAGATCAAAATCTCTGGCGAATGAATTATAAGGGAAGTGATAGGAGAAATGAAAAAGGATATGAAATATTGACAGAATGCAAACAGAACATATCAACCTATGAGAAACTAACCTCCACAGCACGTGTAGCATCAGCAAGATCTTCTTTAGCTTTAGTTCCAGAGTTACTCTGGGGAATCATTGCCAAAAAAAGAATCAGTTTTAGAGGGATTGATTGTTCTTTCAATATAGAAGAAAAATGCAGTTGAGTTCAACAAAAAAGCTTTTCTTAGGTGCATACAATGATACAATCTAAGTCTTGCTTTAATGTAGATGAAAAAAAGCTCACCTGTTGACGAACAGCAGAGAGTATGCTAGCATCCACCCGCCGAATCTCACCCTGAATCTTTTGCATAAGGGGCTCAACTCCAGTTAGCGATGCCTCTGTAAAGGAAAAGAGACATTTGAAACTCATTCTAAAAGCAGTCACATATGCAGAAACTATCAACAGCTGAACTACAGGTCCTGACAACAGAAGCCAGAAAAATCAACAATTCATAATAATTTGGATTTATATGAACAAGTCTAAACCATTTATCAATGTACAAAGAGTATGACAGTTGTGCTACTGTTTCATGAAGAAAAACAAAAGGACCTGTTGGGAACATCTGGTTGATATACTCTAAAGCACTCGACTTATCCATGGCTCTTTGTAATTTGTATGATGAAATCAAAATCACTCGAAATGGAGGACCTGCAAATACGAATGAGAACATGGCCCCATAAATAATGCTTTCTACGTCACAGCGATTCCTAGTTCCGACTAAATTGGGTGAAAAAAATAGAATCGAAGAAGCTCACGAGTATGAAAGAGAGAGAGAGAGAACGCGGAGCAGAGAAGAGTGAGGAAGAACAACAGTAAACGGCGGAGATGATCGCCGGCGACGGAGATCGGATCGGTCCTTGGTGTGCTCCCAACGGACCCAAACAAACACTCTTAGATCTCTCTCTCTCTCTCTCGCTCGCCAACGCTTCTTACAAAACCGAAATCATCCGAACCGATCCATAATATGAACCGGACCGGTTTGAGATTCTCATATCACATCAGCAAGCTGTAACCAAACCGCTACCTCAAACCCGGTTGGATTTGGGTAATTTCTCTCGTTCTTGTTGGTTATTTTTCCACTGTTTTGGCAAGAACACTGAAGGAAAGAAAGGGCGTTCTTTTTCGAGACAATTTCATCTGTGTAGGGCTTTTACTTTTGCGGATGATTTTCTTTAGTTTTAAGTTACTGTAATTTCAGAAATCTCCATGCTTCTTATGTATTTGACTCGAAAGTTTTGTCATTTCTGATCGTTAGGATCTTGTTATTGGTTTTTCTCATGACTTGAGAAAAAAACTCTCATCTTTCAGGGAGAAATGGCTTCTTCTTCTGCTCATTCTAGAATCTCGAATCTCCAGAATCATCTTTCACCTCTTGAAGCAAACAACAAGGTGTCTGTATAAAAGATCCACCCTTTTTGATTTTCCAATCTTTATTTGCTTTTTCTTACAACTGGTTTTGAAGCAGCTCAGGAGTCTGGTCAAGATATCTCCACAGGTATCTGAAGCCTTATCCAATGGACGCGCTGTGGTCGCTCTTGAGTCAACCATTATCTCCCATGGTTTGCTCTTCCTTGTTTTCAGACTTGTTTTGAATTGCATTTTGTAGAATTTTTTATTGAAATTCTTTTCTCTAACTGGCTATTTTTAGGGATGCCTTACCCCCAAAATCTGCAAACAGCAAAAGAGGTGGAGTCGATTGTCAGAGAAAATGGAGCTGTCCCTGCAACTATAGCTATCCTGAATGGAGTACCTTGCATAGGTGAGTTTATTCTGGTTGATCATAATGTTTTAGATTCTTGGATTTGGAGTTATCGAACCAGGTGACACTAATCTCCTAGTCAACTTTGGCTGTTTTTGGAACATCTTTGGCAGTTTGCATATCCTGAAAGCCAACTTGGTTTCAAGATCTTAGATCATGGTTATAGGTCTTTTCTTCGTAAAGGATCAACAGCGCTAGACTTCTTTGACTTCCTATAGATGCTAATATACAGTAAACAGGTCTGAGCGAGGAAGAACTAGAACGTCTTGCATCTCTGGGGAAAAGTGTTCAAAAGACAGCAGGCAGGGACATAGCACATGTTGTGAGTCACTTCTGGTGGCTTTTCTACTTATTGCACCATCATTATGTTCATCAGTGAAACGGAAAACATCAAACTTGTTTATCCTCCAGTTTGCGATTCGTTTACACACTCAGTCATGTAGGAAAAGTCTCTTACATTAGTTCACAAAATCAAATTGCATCATTCTAAGCAACCTACCCTGAACTAGCTTTTTGAGTTAGAGACAAACACGTTATTTACTCTTCCGCACCTCTATCAATCAATGCATGGACTGTTCTGCTCCTCCATATTCCTAAATGTTTTCCTTCAGGTGGCTACAAGAGGAAACGGTGCAACTACAGTCTCTGCAACGTTGTTTTTCGCTTCAATGGTAATTGGCTTTGTTCTTAGGAGGATCTTTCTTAGGTAGTTTTGGTACCATTCATTGCATTTCAGAGGATTTTTGGTTATTGTAGGTTGGCATCCAAGTTTTTGTGACGGGTGGGATAGGAGGTGTCCATAGACATGCCAACCATAGTAAGTTTCATGTCCGTTTTATTCCTTTATTCCAAACTTTTTAGTTACATGATTAGAAACTCTGTTTAGATGATGGTGTTGAGTATTTTTTATACCAATATTCGCCCCGTATGCGTGTTTGTGATGCAGCGATGGACATATCATCTGATCTTACTGCACTTGGAAGGACTCCCATAGCAGTGATATCAGCAGGCGTTAAATCAATACTTGATATTCCAAAGACTCTTGAATATTTGGTATATAATCCATTGTCGAGGCATATTTAATAGTCAACAATCAAGAGTTTAAGTTTTCACAAGAGCTAGTCGTTGACAATGCAGGAAACTCAAGAAGTGTATGTTGCTGCATACAAGAGCGATGAGTTTCCAGCATTTTTCACAGAGAAAAGCGGCTGTAAGGTGCAAAATTGTCAATAATCACTGAAATCAATCACTTGCTTCTGCTTAGATATTTAGTTCTGATGTGGATATATCGACTTCGTTAGGCACCTTCCCGTGTAAATAGCCCTGAAGACTGTGCTAGAGTAATAGGCAAGTGTAGTCTTTGTCTCAAAATTTCCTCTTTTTCAAAAGTATTTATGCACTTTGATCCCTTACCACCTTGAGGGAAAACCGCTTTTCCCAGATGCAAACATGAAGCTAAACCGTCAGGCGGGGATTTTATTTGCTGTTCCAATTCCGAAACAGCATTCAGCTGCCGGAAATCTTATCGAATCAGCAACACAGCGTGCTCTTACAGAAGCAAGGTTATAAGCAGATGATATATCTTTCATACATGCTTGCATCAGAATAGTTCAAGGGCTTTACTTCTTTTTCTTATCACAGCGTATGAAATTTAACTTTGGTTTTGGCCAGGGAAAAAAACGTTACTGGAAATGCAGAAACTCCATTCTTACTTTCACGGGTAAATGAGTTAACTGGAGGCACGTCACTTGCAGCAAGTATCCTTTCTCTAGAGGTTCTATTAATCATCATTATTTCACCAAACTCCAAATCCTTTCTGTGGCTGAAAAATAGCAATGTCTCAGCATTGTAAATGTTGAATTCCTTTACACATTTTCAGACATTGCGCTTGTGAAAAACAATGCTCTTATCGGTTCTCAGATTGCAGTAGCCCTTTCTCAGCTGATGTGAGCTTCACTATCAATCTCGGTCTCAAGCTCAAGATCAAGTTTAGATTCAGGTTCATGATTCAGGACAAATCAAATATGTTTTGGATTGGTAGTTATCAAGTATTTTTTCTTTAGTTCAAGAAACTCCAACATATTTTCACATGTTATATTTAGATATTTTTATATCATGTGGTACCTGATTTGTCTCCTTGTATAACGTCCCTTAAAGATTGAACTATTGGAAAGCATGAGATATAGCATTGACTCCACTTCTTGGTAGTCGTTGGGACGCATGCTTTGGAAGTTTGGAACGGCCAAATTATTAATTTATATCACAAATGATCATCTCAAGGAAAGATTTGATCTAAAGAGTACATATAATAAAATCAGTCTGCTTCCCTCTCTGCAGTTTTTGGACAACAATGGCAGCAATCACCGTTGACTTTCAGCTCTGCTTCATCTTCATCCTCCTAGGGCTCTTCTCACTCTTCTGTCTCTCGGCTTTCTTCTTCACGAAACCAAAATAGCCACAACTCCAAGACTGTGGTCTACCTCTGAGCCCACCATCTCTACCGGTCATAGGTCATCTTCACTTTCTCCTCTCTGTTCCATGTTACAAATCCTTTCAGAAACTCTCCTCCAAGTATGGCCCCCTCCTTCACCTTCGTGCCTTCAATTCCCCAATTGTTCTAGTCTCTTCCGGCTTCATGGCCAACGAAGTCTTGAAGACCCAAGACCTGAACTTTGCTACCCGTCAACGCGAGGTTCCTATCATGGAAAGATCACTACTTTTTGGATCTTTTAGCTTTGTCTCAGCTCCTTATGGAGATTACTGGAGGTTCATGAAGAAGCTCTTAGTCGAAAAGCTTCTCGGGTCTCATTCGCTCGAGCAGACACGACTAATCCGTGCAAAAGAACTCAAGACTTTCCGTGCTATGTTGTTCGATAAGGCGGCAGAGAAGGAGACTGTTGATGTGGGTAAAGAGATGATGAAGCTAACGAATAACAGCATTTGCAGGATGATAATGGGGAGGAAGTGTTCAGAGGAGAACGGTGAAGCAGAACAAGTAAGGGGTTTGGTGACCAAATCACTTAGTTTGGCGAAGAAGTTCCTTATAGCTAGCATTGTCGGTCGATTTTTCAAGCTGGTCGGGATCTCTCTGTTTGAGAAGGAAATCATGGAGGTCTCGCAGATGTATGATGAATTGCTGGAGAAGATTATGAAGGAACACGAAGAAAATCCGGACAAGAAAGAGAATATAGACATGATGGATGTTCTGTTAGAAGTTTGTGCAGATGATAACGCCGAATTTCAGATTTCCAGGAATCAAATCAAAGCACTTTTTGTGGTAATATCTTGAGTTTTTCTTCCATTGTCTTTAATGGCTGTCATATAAGGATCATACAAAGTCTTTATCTTTAACATTGTGCATGTGGTTGTAGGAGCTTTTCATTGCAGGCACTGATACTTCAGCACAAACAACACAGTGGATAATGGCAGAACTCATTAACCATCCTGAGATTCTTAAAAGACTGAGAAAAGAGATAGAATCTGTCGTTGGGGAAACGAGATTTATTCAAGAAACAGATCTCCCCAGTTTGCCGTACTTACAGGCTGTGATGAAAGAAGGGCTAAGACTACACCCGCATACGCCAATCTTGGCGAGGAATGCAACAGAAGGATGCAAGATCGGAGGGTATTACATAGGGCAGAACACAACAATGATAATAAACGCTTATGCAGTGCTGAGAGATCCGGATTCATGGGAATATCCAGGAGAATTTCAGCCCGAGAGATTCATGACTTCTCCTTCAAAAGGGAAAGAAGATGAGAGAGCACAGTTAGCTTTGAACTACATTCCTTTCGGGAGTGGAAGAAGAGGATGTCTCGGAAAAAACTTGGGCTATATCTTCATAGGAGTAGCCATTGGAACAATGGTGCAGTGTTTTGATTGGAAAATCAACGGAGATAAGGTTTACATGGAAGAGACGGGAGAAATGGCGCTGCACATGGCTCATCCACTTAAATGCACTCTTGTTACTCGAATTAACGCAGCTAGCTTTGAATCTGCAGATCTTTAGTTGATGGAGGAGTTTGATATGTCTTGTTGAAGTTGCAGACATATGTCTGAAACTAATTATGGAACTTGCTGTCTTTATTGTTTCATAACAGAATGTGTTGTTTTTTATGTATTTGTGCTGTTTCTTAAAGAGATTGCGAAACTTTAGTACTAAATTGGAAAAGTTGCAGATAACAAGAAAAGCTAAAGGCATCAAAGGGAGATAGTTACACATTTTGGATAGTCTACTTTTAACTTATTACTACTCTTTCACTACTTGCTTGCTACTTCTGATGCCAAACTATAGATGATATCCGAGCTTCAGATGAAGGCTCTACTACCGTAGAACACACGGGAGCTAGCACTCTTTGGCGTCTGCTGGGAGGAGCTTGAGTTCTCTGATGGGGTCGGGCTATCGATGTCCAAAGCGAGTTTCATCTTAAACAGTGATTCAGTATATTGCTGCAAGCTTTTCGTGTACATGTCAACAATATCTTGCTGCACTTCCTTTTGCTCTGGTTCAATGCTCACTGACAGAACCGGTTTCACTACTGCTTCATCATCCGCCTTATCTAAATCACCATTCTTGATGATACCTGTTGGCTTCTTCGCTTCTTCACTTGATATCATCATGAGTTCCCGAGGAGCCAAAGCTAACTGCAGCTGATAGAGAAGAGGTTTCATTTTGTCAGAGACAGTATTCGTTGGAGCTGCATCTTCAACAGTGTCAACAACTGCGGACTGGATGCTGTTTACCTCCAAAAGCCGATTTTAGAGCTTGCAAAATGCAAACTCATCAGAATCAGAACAAGTAGTGGAAAATTACATAGACACCATTTGATTGTTTTCACAGACAAACTTTGGATCCAAAAAACATGTTATATATTAGATATTTTTATATATTTTTATATCATGTAGTAATAGTGGAAGATCAATATCCATATGACCATATATTAGAAGTTCTACATATTTAAATATATGAGTTTCAAGCCCATGCATATATAGCGTGGTACCTGACTTGTCTCCTTGTATAACTTCCCTTAAAGATTAAACTATTGAATTATTCCCTAAATTATATCACAAATGATCTCTAAAGAGTACATAACAAAACCAGTCTCCTCCATCTAACTCTCTCTTCAGTTTTTGGACAAGAATGGCAGCAATCACCGTTGACTTTCAGATCTGCTTCATTTTCATCCTCCTATGGCCCTTCTCACTCTTCTGTCTATATGGTTTCTTCTTCAAGAAACCAAAAGAGCCACGACTTCAAGGCTGTGGTCTACCTCCGAGCCCACCGTCTCTACCAGTCATAGGTCATCTTCACCTTCTCCTTTCTGTTCCATGTCACAAATCCTTTCAGAAACTCTCCTCCAAGTATGGTCCCCTCCTTCACCTTCGCGCTTTCAATATCCCAATAGTTCTAGTCTCTTCCGGCTCCATGGCCTACGAAATCTTCAGGACTCATGACCTGAACTTTGCTACCCGTGACCGTGCAGACCCTATAATGGAGAAGTCGATACTTTTTGGTTCATTTGGCTTTATCTCAGCTCCTTATGGAGATTACTGGAGATTCGTGAAGAAGCTCTTAGTCACAAAGCTTCTTGGGACTCGTTCACTCGAACGGACACGGGTCATCCGTGGGAAAGAACTCATGAGTTTCCGTGCTATGTTGTTCGATAAGGCGGCAAAGAATGAGACTGTTGATGTTGGCAAGGAGATGATGAAGCTAACGAATAACAGCATCTGCAGGATGATCATGGGGAGGAGGTGTTCAGAGGAGACTGGTGAAGCAGAGCAAGTCAGGGGTTTGGTGACCAAATCACTTAGTTTGGTGAAGAAGTTCCTTATAGCTAGCACAGTTGGTCGAGCTTTCAAGAAGCTCGGGATCTCTCTGTTTGAGAAGGAAATCATGGAGGTCTCGCAGAGGTACGATGAATTGCTGGAGAAGATTATTAAAGAACACGAAGAGAATCCGAACAAGAAAGAGGATAGAGACATGATGGATGTTCTGTTGGAAGACAATGCCGAGTTTAAGATTTCCAGGAACCAAATCAAAGCGCTTTTTGTGGTAATGTCATGAGTTGGTCGTAAGGATCATGCAAAGTATTTATCTTTAACATTGTGCATGTGGTTGTAGGAGCTTTTCCTTGGAGGCACTGATACTTCAGCACAAACAACACAGTGGATAATGGCAGAACTCATTAATCATCCCGATATTCTTAAAAGATTGAGAGAAGAGATAGAATATGTTGTCGGGGAAACGAGATTGATTCAAGAAACAGATCTCCCCAACCTGCCGTATTTACAAGCTGTGGTGAAAGAAGGGCTAAGACTACACCCACATTCGCCAATCTTGGTGAGGAATGCAACAGAAGGATGCAAGATCGGAGGGTATTACATATCGCAGAACACAACAATGATAATAAACGCCTATGCGGTGCTGAGAGATCCAGATGCATGGGAATATCCATACGAATTTCAGCCCGAGAGGTTCATGACTTCTCCTTCAGAAGGGAAAGAAGATGAAAGAGCACAGTTAGCTTTGAACTTCATTCCTTTCGGAAGTGGAAGAAGAGGATGTCCTGGAGAAAACTTGGGCTATATCTTCATAGGAGTAGCCATTGGAACAATGGTTCAGTGTTTTGATTGGAGAATCGATGGAGATAAGGTTAATATGGAAGAGACGGGAGAACTGGCGCTGAGCATGGCACATCCACTTAAATGCACTCCTGTTACTCGAATTAACCCATTAGCTAGCTTTGAATCTGCAGATCCATAGTTGATGGAGGAGTTTGAATCTGAAAGTAATAATGGAACTTGCTGTCTTTGTTGTTGTTTCATAACAGAACTTGTTGTCTTTATGAATTTGTGCTGTTTCATAGCGAGATTGCGAAACTTTAGTACTAAATTGGAAAAGTTGCAGATAACAAGAAAAGCTAAAGGCATCAAAGGGAGATAGTTACACATTTTGGATAGTCTACTTTTAACTTATTACTACTCTTTCACTACTTGCTTGCTACTTCTGATGCCAAACTTGAGATGATTTCCGAGCTTCAGAAGAAGGCTCTACTACCGTAGAACACACGGGAGCTAGCACTCTTTGGCGTCTGCTGGGAGGAGCTTGAGTTCTCTGATTGGGTTGGGCTATCGATGTCCAAAGGGAGTTTCATCTTAGCCAGTGATTCAGTAAATTGCTGCAAGCTTTTCGTGTACATGTCAACAATATCTTGCTGCACTACCTTGTGCTCTGGTTCAATGTTCGCTGTCAGAACTGGTTTCACAACTGCTTCATCACCCGTCTTATCTAAATCACCATTCTTGATGATATCTGTTGGCTTCTTCGCTTCTTGTTCTGAACCTGAGTTGTTTCCTTCGCTTGATTGCTTTGAATCATCATGAGTTCCCGAGGAAGCCGAGCTCACAGCAATTGATGGAGAAGAGATTTCATTTGTTGAGACAGTATTCGTCGGTCCTGCTTCTTCAACAGCAGTGTCAACAACTGCAGACTGGATGCTGTTTACTTCCACAAAGCCGGTTTCAGAGCTTGCAAATTCATCAGAATCAGAACAAGTAGTGGAAAAGTACTTAGACACCATTTGATTGTTTTCACAGACAATCTTTGGATCCAAAAACTCACTCTCATCAAACTCGATAGGAGCCAACTCGGTCTCATCTGCAGTTGGCACCGCAGGAATGTGCATCACGTCGGGCGAATCTCCTGCGTACGAGAGAGACAACTCAACAAAACCTGCAGGAGAGTGATACAAATCGGTTGACGAAAGAGAGAACTCTTTCTCCAATTTCCCATTCCTCACAATCACTTCAGACAAAGGTACAAGAGTGAATCCAAGTAACTGATCCTCAAGATAATTCTTCACGCGGCTCATCATATATATCTCACACTTAAGCGAACAATCCGGATTCTTCACGTCGAACTGAAGGGTATCGTCGAAGACAGGGTTTCTCCCTCCACCATTGATGATCTTTGTGGACAAGGAATTCTCGGGATCGCTTGTGAGACAAAGCTTAGCATACACATCTTGCTTATGATAGATGCAGATGTTGTGGATGTCCCTAGCTTGGTGAACAAAAACCTCAAGCTTACCGATGAAACTGTCTGAATCAGACGACATGACCAGATTCTTTGTTTTGGTTTCACCACTGCCATTCAAATGGATACTACCATTGACGATTGATGCCTCAGACTGTGGAGACTCCATAACAGGATCTGCAAACAAGCAAAAAAGCAAACCTTTTAGAGTTTGGTTCAAATTCTCTAGATAACAAACAAAGACACACCAACTCAAACTCAAACAGAACCTACTAAGCCAATTAAATCAAATCTATGGCAAATTATAGAACTTTAAGATGCTGCAATCAAATATTGCCATTAAAACAAAGCTCAAGAATTCCTCAAATTTGGTCTTTTACCTGATCTGAAGCAAAAAGCTATAAACTTGATTATGATCAAGAAGTGCTTAATCAATTCACTAAGTTACTAAAACAATTTAACTTAGACGCATCCTTTAAAAGCAACAAAGACAAAGGGCATACATGGATTCCAAGAAAGCAATCAACTTTCTCGAGGAACAAAAAAAACCATAATCCAAGGGACGAGAACGAATTTTGCAGATAAGAATAAGGATAAAGTTGAGATTTTTATGATAAAGGCTTCTCGTTATAAGTAAAAGACGAAATTGAGGCTCTGTTAACCTTTAATTTAGGAGAAGAAAGGTCAAAAAGAAGAAAGCTATTCTCTGTTTTTCTTCTTCTTGAAATTTGCGCTGAGGATTATACAAAAAACCCACTTGGATTTTGTTTTCTTGAGCTTTGCAACGGAGAAGGAAGAGAAGTGGAAGAAGAAGAAAGATGTAGAAAAGTGAAAGAGGAACAATTATTGCGTTATTGTTTAATATTCAGTGTGAAATAGACTTTTTTAAGTAGGCACGATCCACGGATTATAGATAGACGCCTCTCTCTTTTTTTCTTTTCAAGTTTTTATTTTTGTTTGTATTCAGTTTCTATACCACAACGGCTGGCTCTAAAGGTTCTAAAGAAACTTACTTTAAAAAGATTTAAATCTTGTATCTTTTTTTATACTTTTTTGTTTTTGGCACTAGAGGAGGAAGATATGGACCACAATTCTGATTGGTTTGATTTGGTTCTTGTATCAGAAAGTTTTTTGGTCTTGCTTGGTTATAAACTGGTTTAAAACCCCATTCACATGAATTTGATCACACAATCCTCGATGTCATTGTTGTCTTCAGTGAAGTAGAAGAATAACACGAAAAGCTAAGAGAATAAACATAAGATTGGAGTGATAACAACAAATCTGATTGGTATATATATTCTACATGTGCCACATAGCTTCAAATTGGTTGTTCATGGTCAAAAATATGATCTCTTACAGTAAAAAAATCGGAAATGAGGTAAGAAACTAATCATCCACGAGCGGGTTTTCTAAGTTCAGTTTCCAGTTTTGTAGAACCGTAAGGCAAGTCATAGAATTCAGCTAAGTATGTCAAAGCTTCAAAGTTGTTGTTGCATACCTTCCACAATGCAGAAACTTCTCCTTTAGAAACAGTTCCCAAGTTTTCGCAAGTCTCAATGAATTCAAGCAGCTTTGAATAGAAAGAATCATAATTCATCACAATGAATGGAACCAGTAAAGCAGATCCAATCCTTTTGAGCTGAATCAATGCCAAAATCTCAAACATCTCATCAAGCGTGCCAATTCCACCTGGAAGTGCAATTATCGCCGTCTTATCAGAGACACTGTTTCTTATCACAGCATCTACTAATCCATGCTTTCTCGCCGAGAAAAACCTAAACATGGATTCCACATTTTTGGGATCACTCATTCTTGTGCAATAACAGTAACCAATGGTGTGTGGCTACGTTTACCTGCAAGTATGGTAATTCTGAGGAGGGAGATAAGGATGAAACTTCGATGCAGTCCATTCACCGGCTTCTTTTTCTATTTTGATGCCACCAACTGGTTTCTCAGCTTCCAAAGCACCTTTAGTCACAGCATCCATAAGTCCTGGTCCAGCTCCAGACCATGTAGTACAGTCCAACAGATTTGCTGCCTGATAAAATACAAAACTCTGAGAAATCTATATCGTAAAACGATAAACGAAGTTCTTGTGGAGTCTGTCTTACTTCTCTGCTCAACTCTTGTGCTTGCAGATAATGTGAATGGTTTGGTGGGATTCTGGCAGAACCTAAGTACACAATGCCTCTCCCGAGCCTATGTACAAGGTCGAAGCAAATCTCTAGCTCTTTCTTAACCTTTCCAACAATGACAATTCAATGGAATAAGGTAGAGAATAACAGTTCACATAACCTATATCGAAATGGTCTTTCAAGAGAAATTATCAGAACTTAGCAACCAAAATCTACAGAGAAGATTAAAGTTAGATTTGAACTTATAACTTCATTCTCAATTGAACAAAAAAAAAAGGCCAAGACTTTAACAGGAGATATCAGAATTTAAGCTAGTTCTTGGCTTCTAATTCTCTAAGGACTTAGCAATCTAAGCAAAACCAAAGTCTTTCTCCTATGATGAACTTGTTCATGACATTCTGTTCCAAGACTAGGATTCGAAACTGAGATTTTAGTTAGTTACCTCAAATGGGCTACTTCTCTCAACAAAATCCTCGGACCTGCACTTTAGAGCTCGAACCGAATATGCCCTAATTGAATGATCAAACCTCAAGTTCAGAGAAATTGGAACTCTTTCTGTCAATGAGCTTGCGAGTTTTTGTGTTGGTGAAGGAGACACCTTGGAGGATAATCGGCAACTCCATGAGGAATCCAACATCGAAACCCCCATTTTCGGATTCTCACAAAACTACTCAGGCTCTCTCTCAAATTGTCAATTTAGTATTTTGACAGAAATTAAAAGTTCCAATTTTTATCTCCGTTCACCAGTAGCTTTTATGATTAACTAATAGAATTGTTGCACGTGGCTGTTCTTGAACCATTGATTGATTGATTCTTTCAGTAAAATTTCTAGTGCAAGTTAACAGTTAAAACACTGATCTGTTTTTTAAAGATTTGTTGTTGCAACTTGCAAGTTTTATACATTCAAGCACATGCAATCCAGCAACTACCAACTAAACACACCTAATTCCAATTAATATTTGATACAAAATTCTTTTAATATCAACTACACAAAAAATGAGAAGCAACCTTTCTTCTATAACTTGAGTAAAAAAAAAAAGGATCAACAATTTGGCTCTCTTGAAGAAATGGGGTCAAAATTTCATGCTTTTATGTACCCATGGTTTGGTTTTGGTCATATGATTCCATATCTTCATCTAGCCAACAAACTAGCTGAGAAAGGTCATACCATCACTTTCTTCCTTCCCAAGAAAGCTCATAAGCAGCTCCAACCTCTCAATCTGTTCCCAGACAGTATTGTCTTGGAGCCTCTTTCTCTCCCTCCTGCCGACGGTCTCCCTTTTGGCGCCGAGACAGCCTCGGATCTCCCAAACTCAACTAAGAAACCCATTTTCCTTGCCATGGATCTCCTACGCGATCAGATCGAAGCTAAGGTCCTTGCTTTGAAACCAGATCTAATCTTTTTCGATTTTGTTCATTGGGTTCCAGAAATGGCAAAAGAGTTTGGAATAAAGAGTGTCAATTACCAGATCATATCGGCAGCTTGTGTAGCTATGGTTCTTGCACCTAGTGCTGAATTAGGGTTTCCTCCGCCGGATTATCCTTTATCCAAAGTGGCGTTACGTGGACATGACGCTAACGTCTGTTCTCTCTTTGCAAATTCTCATGAGCTTTTCGGTCTGATTACCAAAGGCCTTAAGAACTGTGACGTCGTTTCCATAAGGACTTGCGTGGAACTTGAAGGTAAGCTATGCGGTTTCATCGAAAGAGAATGACAAAAGAAGCTTCTTTTAACAGGTCCAATGCTCCCTGAACCTCAAAATAAAAGTGGTAAACCTCTGGAAGACCGATGGAATCACTGGTTAAACGTATTCGAACCAGGCTCGGTAGTGTTTTGTGCGTTTGGAACTCAATTCTTTTTCGAGAAGGATCAATTCCAAGAATTCTGTTTAGGAATGGAGCTAACGGGTCTACCGTTTTTAATAGCGGTTATGCCGCCAAAAGGCTCATCAACGGTTCAAGAAGCGTTACCAGAAGGATTTGAAGAACGGGTCAAAGGGCGTGGAATCGTTTGGGAAGGATGGGTGGAACAACCTTTGATATTGTCTCATCCATCAGTAGGTTGCTTTGTGAACCATTGTGGGTTCGGTTCAATGTGGGAGTCTTTGGTTAGTGATTGCCAGATTGTGTTTATCCCACAATTGGCTGATCAAGTTCTCATCACAAGATTGTTGACTGAAGAACTCCAAGTCTCAGTGAAGGTGCAGAGAGAAGATTCCGGATGGTTCTCGAAGGAGAACTTGCGAGATGCGGTTAAATCTGTGATGGATAGAGATAGTGAGATTGGAAATTTAGTGAAGAAGAATCATAAGAAATTGAAAGATACTTTGGTTAGTCCTGGATTGTTGAGTGGTTGTGCTGATAAGTTTGTAGAAGCATTGGAGAATGAAGTCAACAACACAAAATCTTCTTGAATTGAAATACTTTGAATGTTTTAAAATAATGTCGTTTTACATTTTAGATATAAAGTCTTACTAAGAAATGAGAGATCTCACACTCCAATTTTTCTCTAATAGATTTTTCTCTAATAATTGTGGAAAAAAAACAGTTACAAGGTAAAGAATTATTAAAAAAAATTATAAATAGAAGCAAAAAGATTTCAGAACAATCCTAAGGCAGAAGCAGCTTGAGACTTCCAATGTCTAGCTTTTTCAAACCCATTTCTAAAATTCTCAAAATCGTCAATGGTCTCATCAATCTCTTCTTGTGTGTTCATAACAAAGGGACCAAACTGAACCATTGGTTCACCTATAGGCTCACCAGCCACAAGGATAAACCGAAGTGGCAAACCAGAATCAGAACCGTTCCACGCCTCTAACCGGTCACCACCTAGGCCTAGAACCAGCAAGTGGTGCTCGGCAGCGGCTGAATGTTGTAACTTGGAATCCCCAAAATGGCCCTGGCCTTGAAGAACATAGACAAACGCGTTCCAATGAAATGGAATGGGCTGAGAGATTCGAGAACCTGGCGAGAGAGTGAAGTCTAAATACATTGTTGCTGTTCTTGTGCAGATCTTTGACTTAACTCCATTCCATTCTCCTGCTATGACTCTAACTCTCACACCATCTTTCTCTGTTTCTGCTATGTCTTTACTCTCTATCTCTTGATAACTCGGCTCCACTCTGCGAATCCACGGACTTCCAAGTAAGAATAGACCTAAATCTAGTATATAAAATAACATGTATCACTCCACTCATTGCCAAATGGTTAATCCGTGAATATTCTATATCAAAGAAGCTTACAATTTGTGTTTTGAGGAGAGATTGATCCAAAGCTGCAAGCCCTTGTTATGAGTAATGCCATTGGAATTAGAAGAAGGCATTTCAGAGTGAACAATGCCTTTGCCTGCAGTCATCCATTGTAATCCTCCTTCTCTTATTACTCCTTTGTGTCCTTCGCAGTCTTCATGCAAAATTTCTCCCTATGTATATATACAAATTCATCAAGAGTTACGCGTGGCGATTCTTTCGAAATCGAATAAGAAAACGGGAAGAGATCAATACCTCTAACATGTAAGTAACTGTCTCAAATCCTGATTTTGGAAAATAAACAATATATCAATTAACAAGAAGAACATTGATATAGTGATACTCTGATAGGTTTGGTGAATTATTTTTTGTTGATTATGTTTATGAAACATAAGCATCATACTCACAAATGAAAGGTATTTACTAAAATATTTTAAGAAAATTAAATTTTGACATTCAGAATCAGAATACTTTATTTTTCAAACTTAAACGTGTAAATTGCGTTTAAAATAATGGATAACAAAACCAACCTCTGTGTGGATGATCTGGGAATCCTGCAGGAGCTGAAACTGCAATTTTTTAAAGATTTGCTATCATTAAAATCTTATATGCTGGATTCAAAAGAACAGAACAAAAACAGAGCAATGAAAAGTGACAAGACCCACCTGAGAATTCATCCAACACAAGAAATGGGTCGAAGTATCTAAACTCAAACCTGCAAAATTTCACAGATTTTAAACCTTATTTTCATTACTACACTTAAAAGTTAAAACTAATGAAACTTTTCTTTTAGCTGTTGTTATGTTTTTGTAATTTTTGGTTACCTTCCGATGCTTCTTCTTACAACAGCACCAAATCCTTCGTGTTGCTGTCTTGCGAAAAGCTTCTTAACAACTAACCTCTTATCATAAATAGCAGAAGATTTCTCTAAGATTGGCATCTTGAAACTCTGAGAGAGTTAGTGAAGAATATGTTTTTTTGTTGAATCTCTGATGATGAAGATGTATTTATAGTAAGGAAAGAGTTGTTGTATTGACAGTTGGCCAAATTAAGAAGATGATCATTAACCCCAAAACTAAGATGATTTCTTATTAGTCAATGTTTTAAAATTATATTATTATTTGGATTTTTAAGACGCCATTTCTTGTCAGTTTAAAAATTTTCTTTTAAAATATATGTGTTCATTTTTTCGTTTAATAAACTTATCCCAAAATGCGTTAATACGTTACCAAAAGTATATGTTTAGAAATAGGGATTTAGATTTAAATATCGATGATTTGAGTTGCGTCATCAATTCATCATCTTCTATCTTTACAATAAAACTCGTAATAAAGATGTTTCATTTTGAAAGGCCAAAGTGTGTAAATCACACATATTGATTCGTTAATGGACCCCGTGGATATATCCCAATTATTGCATTTTTTTTCTTGATTCTTTTTTATATCAACAGTTTTTTTTTCTCTTTAGTGGTCGTCCATTTTTAAAAATTTTAGTAAAAAAAAAATGTATTTGTGTCAAATTCGAATTAGGGTCCGAGTCCGACAATGCTGTTACAACATCCATCTAAACAAGGCCAGCGTTTTAAAGTTCCAATCGCTGATATGAGAATTAGTAGCATGGTAGAGAATTTTCAAAACGTTAAAAAAACAGTATGTCGTTTTATTTTAGCTTTTAATCGGTAAAAAAATGTATTGTTCTAATTGTTGATATCGTTTTTGATATTGCTTGACTGATTGAGTTACACAAAAACAAAACAATTCTTACCAATATATCAATCAGGGTTACATAGTAACATAGGAACAATACATTTCTTACCACAACACATTTCTTACCACAATACATAGGAACAATACATCTTTTTACCACATATCAAAGCCTAAATTTCCATTTTGTTATAATCATCTAGATAATTAAAAAAAAATCACGGAAAGTTAAGCTGTTTCATAAAAGTTGTGTAAATATTATTTATGGAGAAAACCAAAGAAAAAAAAAGTAAAAATAAAAAATAAATTGTCCAAATATTTAGATGCGAATAAAAAGTAGCCTTAGAGCATCTTTAAAGATAAGCTCTTAGCATATTCTTCGGTAGATCTTAGGCTTTAATTGATTTAATTTAATTCAAAAATCAAACTTATAGTTAAGAGATGTCTTTTATAGCTAAGAGCCAAAACTAAAGCTAAGAGACGGCCACATGTCCGTGTATGAGTGGTTGATGAGTTAAATTAGGCATGGAAATATATAAAAATAGTAAAAATACTCAAACATAACCGAAAAATATCCAAAAATACTCAAAAATAACCGAAATATCTGAAAATATCTTTAGCAAACTAACAAAATGAAGAATGCATCAACAATTGAAGAATGATTTGGTCGAGCATATATAGACAAAATATTCCAGAAATTAAGTTTAAAACATTTGTGTTTTATGTTATTTATGTTATAAATTGTATCTCATGTATGTTTTATTTTTTTTAATTTGCAATAATTATTAAATTTTCAATAATTATATATTTTATTTTTATATTAATATTTTTTTCTTCTAAGAACCACATGTTAAGAGCCTACCATTAATCACACAAAAATCTTAACTCAAAAATACTATCTCTTAACAATAACTTTTACAAATAAATTACTTAAATATTGCTAAGAAGTATTTTTAAGAGACTACCTATAATCATGCTCTTAGTTCAGATAAGCGCACACGTTTATCAGCGACAGCATGACGTAAGGATGACGGTTTGACCATTTATATAATTCTCTTTCTCATGGTTCTACTGATTTTGAACTTTGAATGGTCAAAGACAAAGACACAGACCCAAGCCATTGAATATTGTTTATAACTAACCCAAAAAAAAAAAAAACAAAGATAAATTAAAACAAAATTTCTAGAAACTCCATTTTGTTTGTCTGACGAATGATTACGTAAACATGACATCCATCAAGGATCTAACATAACAAAATTGACCATGTATCAAAAAGAGAAGAAGCAAGCTTTTAATGGGCCAAGAATAGGATTCCAAATAATTAAGTTTGAAAACCTATAAAAAAAAAAAAGTTTGAAAATTGGGGAAACTATATGTGAATTTGGATTTTTCACATTCATTAATCATATTTTCTTATAGGGCTTGTTGTCTTTTTACAAAAATGGAGAGTTTTTGACCGATTGATTACACAGTCATCTACATGTTCATAGTTGTAGCAAAACTGAGTAATAAAAAAAAGACTCAAGTTTGATTGGTAATCTAATTTGATGTAGTTAGAAGTTGAATCATCACATTAGTTACCAGTGGAAGAAACGAATGAATTAAAAGAATTAAGTCATGGAACAAATTATATGAAAACATTAGTTCACGCGTAAGTTTGGATTCTCAAAACTACACAAAAACTTTAGTTTTATGTGGTATTACATTTTAAGGTGGCTGGCAACCTATCAACGGTTAGCTTACCGCCAAATTCAATGGCTCATCTTCGCGACGTATCTCACATATTTAAGGTCTTTAGAGCATCTCCAATGGTGAGAGCCCTCCATGGGCTCTCACCATTTTTTTAAGATTAAAATTTTCAAATTTATGAGATGAGAACTTTTGTTAATTTTGCAACGTCCAATGGTAGGCTCTCTTTGTGGGGTTCTTAGGAAAAAATTAAATTATTTTCAATTATTTTATTTCATAAATCTGAAAAATATTATAATTCATAACATATTAAAGATACAATAATTTCATACATTTGAAAATAAATTTGAAAAAAAAAAAACGATTAGTTATTCTGTTGATTGTTGCGAAATTTTCTCCATATATGCTCAACCAAATCACTTTTCAATTGTTGATGCATATTTTGATCACGAAGTTGATTTCGCATGCCCATCATATTCTCGATATTTGGAGGCATACCTGTAGAATACGATAAATCGACTTGTGAAGTTTGGTTTCCTTCAACTTGTAGGAATTCTGAAACATCAAACTGAGTGTTGTACCCATCTCGTTCGTCTTCGACTATCATATTGTGCAGTATGATACATGCTTTCATAATATTTCCAATTTTTTCCTTATCCCAAACAAGAGCTGGGTTTTTAAAAATGTGAAAGCGAGCTTGCAATACTCCAAATGCACGTTCGACATCTTTACGGGCCGCTTCTTGATGTGTAGCAAATAAAGTGTCTTTCCGAGTTTGTGGTAGTCGAATAGATTGGATAAAAGTCGACCATTTCGGATAAATACCATCTGTGAGATAGTAAGCTAAATGATACTCCCGGCCATTGACTTTGTAATTCACATTCGGAGCTCGACCTTGTAATATATCATCAAAAATTGGTGATCGATCAAGAATATTTATATCGTTTAAGGTACCTGGAGGTCCAAAAAATGCGTGCCAAATCCAGAGATCTTGTGATGCGACCGCCTCTAAAACGATGGTTGGTTTTCCAGAGCCACGTGTATACTGGCCTTTCCAAGCGGTGGGACAATTCTTCCACTCCCAGTGCATACAATCGAGACTTCCTATCATCCCGGGAAATCCGCGTATCTTTCCAATATTGAGTAGTCTTCTCAGATCTGTGGCTGTAGGTGCTCTTAGATATTCATCTCCGAAGAAAGAAATAATTCCCTCTGTAAAATTCTCCAAGCAAGACATCGCAGTGCTTTCACCCATACGGAGGTATTCGTCAACCGCATCAGACGCATAACCATAAGCAAGCAAACGAATGGCTGCCGTACATTTTTGTATTGGAGAGTGTCCAAACCTTCCTGTGGCATCTCTTCGATGTTGAAAGAACGGGATTTCACTGGAGAGTCGCTCAACAATACGCAAGAACAACGGCTTGTTCATTCGAAAACGGCGGCGAAAAGTTTGAGGTGGAAACATCGCATTATCACTAAAATAATCGTTCCATAAAAGGACGTGCCCTTCTTCGCGTTTTCTATCAAAATAAGCTCGTTTCCTATTTTTCTTTGCAACCTCTTCGCCATTAGACAATTCGACGAACATATTCTCGAATTGTTGATCAAGTGGTTGAGAGTAGCTTTCTTCCATGGCGTCGTCGAATGGAGTACGAGATGAAGAGGCCATATTGTTTGGTAGGTTTAAGTATTAAACAATATAGATATATATAAAAGCTTTGGTGATTGATTGTTTTGTGGTAAAAGCAAAGAAAAATTAAGGGAAAAATAATTTTTGTAGTTGAAGCAAAGAACAATATTAGAAAAGCTTGAGTTGTGAGACATCTACAAACGATGGATATTATTTATAGCAAAGGCAAAACATAAAGAATAAAGTTTGTGGTACACAAAGAATAAGCTCGTTTGTAGTACAAATTTGCTAGAATAAAGTTCGTGGTTCACAAAAAACATACAAATTATTTGTGGTACATATTGATCTCTTTGGCATCAGACATTGAACCACTTGCACACATTGCTCTCTTTGGCATCTAGCAAAAAAACAAGACAAGTTAAAACATGATACATGATACACAACAAGACATATCATACATTACAAAGCAATATCATACAAGACAAGTTACAAAGCTTTAGAGTACATAGACTTAAACTAGAACTTTAAACAATATCATACATGAGACATAATACTAGAACTTACAAAGCAATATCATACATGAGACAAAAAAACTAAAAAGCATCTGATGCTTAGCTTAAAACTTAGGACCAAACTAAAACTTTAAAACTTAGGACCAAACTAAAACTTTAAAACTTAGGACCAAAGCTCCGTGATTAGCTTATTTTTTAGGAACAAGTCAATGTCCGAAAGAGGCTCAGTTCTTGAAAGTAGACTTTCAAGCATCTGATACTTGCTTTGCTTCTCTTTGCGATCCCAATCCTTCTCCTTTAGTTCCCACAAATTCTGAAAATGTTCCACAGACTGGCCTGCTTCTCCTTTACCCGTGGCTGGCTTCTTTCCTTCGTTAACAGTGGCTGACTTCCTTCCTTTCGCTTTGGCTGCCTTCACACCCGGAGGTCGAGTCATGACTGAATCATCTTCATTCTTCAACATTGATAGGCTGGGAACTTGCATTACCATCCCCACACTTCCTTCTTTTAGCATTATCCTTTCCTCCCCGAGTAGTTTGATCACACCATTTCTGATCAAACTTTAACTCTCTCCATGCATGATCTAAAGTGAAATTCTTCTTGGTATCATTGTAGTAGATCTCGTGAGCCAGCTTCATAACATCATCCTCTGACTGACCACTAGTTTTATGAGTTGTTGCTGTCTTATGACAACCCACAAACTTGGTGACAATTTTATTGACCTTTGCCCACCTTTGTTTACATTGAGCATGCTCTCTCTTTGGCATTCCGTCGAGGGAAGGACTAGCAGCAACATATGCTGCAATCCTCTTCCAAAAGGATTGACCTTGTTGGTCATTACCAATCACAGGATCCTTGCTTGTATTAAGCCAAGCACTGACGAGAACAATATCTTCTTTTGCTGTCCATTTCTTTCGTGATATACTTTGCTTTGGTTTGACATCTGATGCTTCATTTCCTTCTTCTTCACTTCCTTCTTCAGACAGTTGACTACTAAATGCTGGGACTTCAGTTGATCCACTTGCAAACTGAGACATGTCTTCTTGTTGACTTTGCAATAGGTTCATGAAACCCGATGAGTGATAAAATGGATTCATATCATCCATTTTTTAGATAAGAAAGTGAAAGTGATTGTGTTTTGTGTTAGGCTGAAGGTTAAAGGAAGTGAAAGTGATTGTTTTAAAGGAAGTGATTGTGTTTTAAAGAAGAAGATTGAAACTTATTGAAGAATTAGCAATGAATGCCAAAGTAAAGACACTAATTGTCTTTACCTAAAATACTCCAACTAGAAAGCATTTATTTCAAATAACAGAGAAAGCATTTACAAAAGCAAAAACTGTCCTAATCAAACACAAAGAAAGCATTAATCACAGCACAAACTGTACCTTGATTTAGAGGCTGTTAAATCGATGCCTTCTGCCTTCTCCACTTGTGAGATTTGTAGTTTCAACCACTCCAATTAACCTCACCAAAACAGAGAAAGAAGAAAGAAATATTAACATAACATTAAAAATTCAAAATGATTCAAGTAATTACTAAGACAGAGACAGATAATTACCTTTTTCATTATTGTTCTTCTCCTCTAGTTTCTTAAGTTGCTGCTCCTTCAAGTACTTATTTCGAGGATCCTCTTTTGCTTCATAAAGATCTATAAAACGATGGTAATTAGAAGGATCATAATCATTCAACCTAATCTAAAGTTAACTTCTATCAGAACAAGTGAAAAATTAAGTCAAAAACTCTTAATCTCCAACAAGAAGCAGATGAAAGTAATCAAAACCCATCAAGGTCATCATCACAGATACACTAACTAGTGACAAGATATACTAAACAAACAAGTTCCTAAAGGTTTAACTTTTAAGTCAAGTATAAGACTTATCAAACTTGCAATGAAGTTAAAGCAAATACCTTCCCCATCAAGGTCTTTTCTTCGAAACACCAGCCCCATCACTCTCCTCATTAGCAGCAGCTTCAATTTTGCAATTTCCATGGATGATAGATGCAGCCCGAAAAAATAGTATCTGAAAATATATTATAGACTAGACAGAGTTAAAACGAAAAAGCTAGTCACAACGTCTCCTGCACTAAACTAACACAAAGTCTCCTCATTGATGAATGATGACAGTCATGTTCAGCAGCTATAACGTCTATGGTGACAAAAAGCAAAGCTTTTGAGTATCCAAAGATATATTCTATGGACAAATCAACTCACCTTCAAGGCATTTTTCACTTGAGTAGACTCAGGAATCAACCTAAATGCCACACCATTAACTTTTAACTGGAACACCTGCAACAACACACACACAAAAATCAAAACCAGTAAAGAGAACACAAATCGAGCTAATTGAGTTATTGATTCCTTATACCTTGATCATCCTCAAACCATTTACCACCATTAACAGGCTTACCACCATTTCTAGGTCTCACAAAGAACTTATTCGTCTCAACATAACCATTAGTTCCTGATCCTCTTGCGGTCTGTAACCCTATCCCGTTGTACATCTTTCAACTCTAAATCAAACCCTAAATCGAAAAAAGGGAAGAGATTTGGTTTCAGATTCAAAGCGGAAGAAACCCTTAAACGAAACCAAATCACAGTATCAAAGCAAACAGAAGCTAAAAGCAAAAGATCTTAGATTGAAGTCGAAAACAATCAAAACCAAAATTACCATAGATCTCCTTCAAAGCCTTCTCCTTTCTCACCTTCTTCTCCCTCTCCTCCTCCGTCAACTCCATAGATTCCACATCCACATCCACCTCCACCTCCATCCGTTGAATTTGGATATCCGATTTGCATATCTCTCTCACTCCCGATCGTGACATGCAGTGGGGAATCCGGCCTAATCGTCGCCGGCGGCCTCTCTATTCTTCCCTCAATCGTCGCCGGCGGCCTTAACCGTAACCTCAATCTTCGGAGAAAAGGCATCGCCATCGCCTTCGCAAAGAAACAGAGAGAAGAGTCGGGAAATGATAAAAAAAAAGGCATCGCCATCCCCTTTTTTTTACGCGTTTTTTTTTTTTTTTGATCAAAAAAAATCGACGGATGAGAGAAGGCCACGTCGTCGGCTCTCATGGTGCTCAACATTTCTCTCAAGAGAGACAGCTCTCTTCTTTTTTACCAGTTTTGATTTATTTTTCAAAAAAATTTTCAAGAGAACCTCCAAAGAGAACCTCATTTTGCATCCATTGGAGATGCTCTTAGAACCTCTTTTATTTCATATTGTATTAGTCTTTATGTTTCAGCTAGTAAAAACAAAAACCCGTGTCTCTTTCCATGTCCATGTAAGTTTACCAGTTTTTGTTTAGCTCTCCATAGAAAAGAGTATGGATTCGTTAACATGAAATAGAGGCTTTGATTGGTGAACAAAAATAAAGCTGTGACAGTTACCAATCACAAAAACTTTATGAAAAGCGGTACACTATAACATAAACAGTTTTTTTGGACAAAAACAAAAACAAATTAAAACGATTACGGTTAAATACGGTTATGGTTAAATACGGTTACGATTAAATACGGTTATAACGGTTACGGTTAAATACGGTTATAACGGTTACGGTTAAATACGGTTACGGATAATTACGGTTATAGTTATTTAATGACTACAATACGGTTAATATCGGAGGCGAAATCTTACGAGTTACCTAACTTATTATAATACTTTTCATAAAATCAAAAAGTATGTTACAAATAAAATTTTCTTCATTTCGAGCAAAATAACAGTATAACATATTTGTTTGAGAAAAAGACCATTTTTTATAACGTAGATTTTTTCATATGCAGTATCATTTACTTTTTTGAAAATCTTAATATGAACATTCGATAATTGTTTTTGCATTATATGGAGTTACAATTATATTTTTAAAGTTTTAACTATGCGGTTAGCCATATGGTTAAATAACGGTTTTCATATGTTTACCGTTAATTAACGGTTACGGTTAATATATTTTTTAACTGTAACTAATTATTTTTTACGGTTAACGGTTACAGTTTTTAACCGTTTTATACGGTTACGGTTGAGAAACGGTCCGTAACCGTAACCGTATTTTGGATCGTAACTGGACCAAAAGCTAACCGTAACCGTATTTTGGATCATAACTGGACCGTTTTTCAACTGTAACTGTATAAAACGGTTAAAAACCATAACCATTCACCGTAAAACTAGATTAGTTACGGTTAAAAAAAATATACTAACTGTAACCGTTAATATACCGGAAACGTATCAAAACCGTTATTTAACCGTACGATTAGCCGCACGGTTAACCGTATTATTAACCGCATAATTAAACTTTATAAAATATAATTGTAACTATGTATAATGCAAAAAAAAAAGTTTCGAATGTTCAGATAAAGATTTCCGAAAAAGTAAATAATACAGCCTATGAAAAAATATCATTAGAAATAATGGTTTTTTTCTCAAAAAATTATTTTGGAATGTTATATTGCTCAAAATGAAAAAAAAATTTATTTATTATAGGACTAGTAAATTCATATTATTATTCTAACAATAAAATATTGTTCATTCTATATAATCTTAATTTTCATATGTAATTATATACTAAAGTACATTTCTATGTAATTTTTTTTCTTTCTAAATTCTTAATATTATTTATTATGTGTACTGCTATGATGTTTCCAATCAGAGTAAATTTTTAAAATTTGTTCTGCGTTATTTTTTGTACAGCTTTCGTGTTTTATTCTTTTGTACAGCTTTGCACTATTCCCTAACATTGTACAGCTTTACACTATTCCCTAACAGCTAACAGCTAACAGCTTGTTACCAATCAGACCCAGAGTTTGGTGGCGAAAAAAAAAAAAAAGAAATAGAGTTTGGTTGTAAGAAAAAAAATCTTATATTTCCCCTTTTCCAATAACTTTTTGTTCCATTCCATCATCTCATGAGGAAATTACTACCTTAACAAACCATAGTTAGAACCAAACTACAAAAAATAAATTCCGGTTATCTCTTATTATCTCTAACCACTTTCTAATAACTACTTTTATTCCAGCCGCTAAAAGAAATTATAACTAAAACGTTAAAACGATGGTTACTAGTCGGATCCTATATGTTTCTGTTTACCAGTATAGTTTAATCAATCAATCTATACTAGTATTTTTGCAACACTTTGATGATGGGTGGGTAAAAATGCTTCTGGGTTAATCGGATATCCGACCCGTTTCAAAAAATCTTTTACAAAAAAATTTGTTGGATCGGGTTATATTTAACCCAACTCATAAACCGAATATTCCATATTTAATAATTTAGATATTTAGAAGATTTGATTAAGATTTAGAATTATAATTCTCCTATCATCTTTGTTTGATTTGTTTTTAACTGTTTTGAATCATCATATAATACATAAAGTAAAAAAAAATTAATTTTTTTTCTGCATATACTGTGATTCGACATTTTAAAAACGGACATATATTATCTTATTGACGAAAATGTGTGTGTACATCGATTAAAATATTTAGACAATGATTCAGAATCATATCATAAATATGATCAACATTAATAAAATAAATGAGTTTTTTGGCCGGACGGGTTTGGCGGGACAGGTTTTTGAATCAACAATAATAAAAAGATTAAAATATCATTAATCTGCCGCTTCAATACGGATTAAATCCTTATTTTTTTTTAATACCACCAATATTAGACATATTAAATCAGACATATTAAATCAGTCTCATTTAGAAAAGATTGTATAAAACCAAAAAATTATCCCGTGGCATAATGTTACTTAATAACAGTATTTATAAAATTTTAAAATATCATTAACATGCCGCTTTAATACTTATTAAATCTTCAATTTATTAAAATATAAATGTCTTAGAGAATGATATGATTTGTAAACTTTTATATATAATAAATAATCATTAAATTTAAAAAAAAAAAAATCACGGGACAGGTAATTACGGAACGGGTTATATTTCGTAAAAGATTTATATGACTGACGAATTTGAATCAATATTTATATACCGCTTTAATACGGGTTAAATCCTCAGTTTATTAATAATTGTCTCGTGGACTTGTGCTATACCGTTACTTAATAACAATTGTAAACTATAATATAAATAAATATGTTATAAGAAGATACAATTTACAAAATATTTTTATACTAACTTTAAAATTAAATCATCCTGCGGTACACCGCGGATTATAATCTAGTTAATTAGTTAAAAGTTTTATTTATTCTGACATCCTATTAGGCCATTAGCCAACTAGATGTATGATTTTACATTAATCGTTTGCTTAATACCGACAAGAAAAAATTAAATCCCTTCTATGTATAACCAGAAATATCTCATTAATTTATAACATCATAAAGATGTCAAATCATAGTTTCTTGTGAAGAAAAAAACATAAACTTTCAACATATATGGGATCATCAACAACACTTACTACTACTACAACATTAATTAGACAACTTGTTCCTTCGGATCATGCATGAGTTTTACTTCTACAAACATATTCTGCAAACTGTAAAAGAAGTTCCTAATCTCTCGAAATTTCTGAAGCCAAGCAAAGTTTTAATTTGTTACCTACCTCCAAGCACAAGAAGTGATAAGAGGTTGATTCTTCCATCCTAAATACAATGCTCCATCTCTTTCTTCAAGTGTATACTTCTCTGAATAACTCTCAAGTAATCCTTTGATTGTTGCGTTCACATACGAGCTCAGCGGATATGGTTTAAACCCCGCCATGTGAAACCGAGACCTCCATTTTCCTAGTGGCTCGTGCCTCTCTTCTCTTTCGACACCTTCGCAAGCTATAAGATTCACAACCTCTCTAGCCAAACAATGCTGCTCAACATTGATCCTTTCCTTGTGATCTCTTGCGAGTTTCACATCGATCGATTCGAAAACTGCCAAGTAATGGTTCATTGTCTCGACAAACCTGGGAAGAAATGGCGCAGTGTTTGTATTCGCTTCTTGCTCGACCAGAGTCACGACGTTTGGCGACAAACGTTTGACCAATCTCAACAATCTATCTCTGTGATTCTCCACAGTTACGCTCTCATCAGGCATGTGGTGAAGAACAAGCGGGAAGTTAACCGCGAGCGCTTCTCCATTTCTAACTCCTAGCTTCTCGATTTCGACTTCCGTGCAGCATAAAGCAGCTCCATGGAACTCAAACGGCACACCGCACATTTCCGCTAGCTTCCCAAGTCTTTGTCCAACTAGTTCAAGTCCTCCTTGTCGAGCAAAGGATGATCTCGGATCATCAATTCCCGTTATCCTCACTTTCGGAGGTCCACCAGGTCGAGCACCGAGAGCACGGATTAAACTCACCCATTGACCGCCTTGAGAAATCTGGAAATCGATAATGTGCACAAAACTTTCGTTCTTCACAGCTTCAGCTATAGCTCCATTCGCGGATTCATATCCGAATTTGAAATACGGGCAGGCTTCATACAAGATATGCATATAAGTAAGAAGCTCAGGACCCGTCGGGTCTTTGCATCTCAAAGCTTTATAGATGGAGCTACCCGAAGAAGCCAACCGAGCAACGAGCCCTTCAAGCATATAAGCTCCTAAGCGCTGAACAGGCTCACCAGAAACAGAAACCATTTGCTGTAACTGAGAAATCAACCAATCAGTCATTTCCAAATCATAGTTTTCAACGGCTTTAGCGCATTCATAGAGCACTCCTTTTAAATCTCCCCTAGAGATCATCTCCATAGCTCTATACATAGCCGAAGAAACAACTCTATGTTGCTGTCCAAAGCCGCCTTGATGGTTAAAGCTGTTGTCTAAATCAGGCTCCATCATTGCAGTCTCCAAATCTTTAAGCATGAGACTAAGCTCTGTCTCGTTGTTGTTTGTGGCGGAAGAACCGCTCAACGGAGAGTTGTTGTTGTCATCGGGGGAATGATTGTTAAACCGCGATAAGTTGTTGTTGTTGGCTTGCGAAATAGGACTTTCATTAGAGGAAAAGCTTGTGGTTGAAGAAGAATTGTTGATGTTGTTAAGACAAGGATGAGACTTGGTGCCTGAAGAGGATTCAAGTGTGCAGTAAGAATCAAATGTCTGAACAGAAAGGTCCATTTGTTTGACTGAAGATGGTTGATGGTAAAACATTGAAGATCCTTCTTGAATCATATGTTTCTGAGTAGCTTCCATATCTAAATTATCTGCCACCCAAAAAAAAACAGAATCTTTATGTAAGAACCCTAACTGTTCATCTTAGATTCTTAAAAGGTTGGATCTTTATGTAGTTAGATTCAATAAAAGATCGACCCAATAGAGAAAAATCATAAACAAGATTGAATTCAATTATCATTAGGGAGAAAGTTGAGAGGTTTTTAACCGTAATTATGAGCTAAGACCTAAGACAACTGTTACATAAACCCTAAACTCAATTTTCAACACAGCTCAAACCAAAAAACAAAGTAAGTTGTGTTCTCTGCAACTAGATTGAAAGAAACAAGAACTCAGCCAAAGCAACCGACATAAAATAAAAAGATGGAAACTTTGAGATGGAGAATCTAACCTGGTTGTTGATAGTTTGCAGGGAGACAGATTTGAGACTGAGTTTGAGAGATTCTTTGAGATTTCAACGAACAGATATTCGGTTGATATTTTGATTTTGAAGCTTCAAGGTAAAGAGAGAATCAAAAGAGAAGTGCTTTGTTTGTTGATGATACCACTTGCTTGCTTGCCTACTTTCCACCAGGGGAATAATAATAAAACGCTTAACCTCATTTTTATCCTCATCTCTTCCTAAAACTAAATACCCCTTTGACTATTCATTTTTACGATTTTGCCATTGTTGCTAATTTTGTACCGCGTAAAGAATAAGAACCTTTATTTCTATTAACAGTCAATATTAGTATGACGAGTAACAACAACTGTAATATATAATTGGAAATAAAAAAAATTCAAAACAAGTGTCATGCATTACATCATTATTATCTGAGATATTGAATCATACGAGTATTATATATACTGATTTTCATATATTAAATGTTGGAGTATGAGATATTAAATGATGAAATAAATGAAACATTTGGGAGTTAATGAGAGTGGTTGAAATGTCGTGGGCTTGACCATGTTTTACCGGAGTCAAATTCCATTTTTTAGTTAAGTAATTCAACTTGTAACCGTTTTTGTTTGTTTTTTTTTTTTTTAACTAGAAAATTCATGGAACCAAGATCAATAATAGGATATCAGTGTTGCGTTTTCCACAATTATAATATAAAATTTTTAAAAAAATACGAATTTGTTTCGTCTTTGTATATAGACTATATTTTTTATGTAATTCCAATTGTTCGAAAGGAATGAAACACGAGCAAAAGCAAAATAAATGGGTAGTTGTCAATTGAGTATAATAATAGTAGCACATGGTTCTTCAAAATATTGATGTTAATAAAGTCTTTGGAATAAAATAAAAAAACGTACGAACCGGATAATTACGAGGACTTAAGAAAATAAAACAAATGATGATGGTGTTGTGTACCTCATCATTTACAAGGGTAAAATGGTCCGCACAGACGCAAACGTCGATGAGATCGAAAAGAAAAGTGATGAAATGACACCAAACGTGCAAGCCAGGGGTTGGTCCAACACTTATCATTTTTAGGCCTAAAAGTTTGTGATTATTCCCTGCCTTTTTATCCTCCCATTTTTATTTTATTTTTAATTTACCAACTAACATAATTACTTTTTACATAAATATCAGTGAGATTTCTTGGAGTTTTTTTTTCGTGTTCAATAATAATTTTCGGTTAGGTTTTTAACTAAGATTCATTTTTTTTTGGGATATTCAAATTATGAATCTATTTAAATCTATTAAATATGACTCGATTTTTTTCCAAATAATTTTGGTTTTTTTTTTCCAACCACTAATCTAAAACCAAAATTATTTGGAAAAAAAAAATATATATATATATATATATATGTGTGGTTGAAACTTGAATACGAACTAAAACCATACCAAGTGATCCAAATCAAATGATGTTTTAATTTGAATATTATTATTTTCATATACCAAAAATCTTCAAACCCAAAATACCAAAACCGAAAAATAATCAAAATCTTCAATAATAATGAAATGACACTTTAAATGTATTTGGTATTTAGTTTAAACTAATATTTAAGTCGTCTACATATAGCGTGAGACATTATCGTGTACTCTTTCTGTATCACTTAAACTCTTAAAGTGATGTTTTAAAAATATTCTTTTGTTTCAACTGACGTTTTAATTTTCTATGCAAAAATTAAATGTCTTAAAAAAATTTTGGCCAATTATATTTTATATTATGTTTTTTTATTGGTTGAATTCAGTTTACTTATTGATGTTTTTATGTAAAAGAGATAAATTAAATGAATATTTTGTGTTTTTTTTTAATTTGCGTGTAGAAAACATATACATCACTTACAATGATACATAGGGATTTTTTTAATTTGCGTGTAGAAAACATATACATCACTTACAATGATACATAGGGAATAATACACTATATTTTTTAAAAAATAATAAACAATATGTATAAGGAATACCCAGAGTAATTTATATGAAAACATTACAACTGAAATGGATAGTCTACTAATGTTTCATCCAATCCATTGTACTGTTGTAGTAATCATACTATTTATGGTAATTCAAATCTTTAGACTTAAACAAAGCCTACGAATATATACACATGATTTCAGTAGTAGCATCTCAGCTTAGAATTCCCATAAATACACTACTTTGATAACTAGTACAAGGGATTGGATTGAAACATTAGTAGACTAGAAAAAACACCTTTTATCAAATATCCACTTTTAGAAGATTTCCAGCACGAACAAAAATTAGTGTATGGACGCTGCAGAAGCAGCAGAAATGTGTACTTGGATGGTTCACACGTTAAGATTTCATGCCGACCAGCTGAATCGGCCCACCATCACTTTAAAGCTCTTTGACCCAATTCCGCGTTCTTTCGAATAACAATTTCAGAATTCAACTTTTTGACCTCCCATTTTTTACATTTCATTTTGTTATGTCTTTGTTTTTTTATGTCTTTCCTCGAGTATAACACTGTCGGAAAATATCAACTCTTAATCGTGCGCAGTCACAGAATTTCAAAAAAGGAATTACAAAAAGTCATCATTTATAATTTCATTACTAGACTTTTGAAAAGAAAAAAAGTTCTTTAGTAGATCTATCTCTAGGAGACTACTAATTTTTACTCCTGGTTTGACTGACCAAAATTGTCCATATAGAACATGTTGACAAAAAAGGAAACTATGAAGAGAAAAAAAAATTCATGCTGCAGAGTTTTTATTCATGTAACAAACATATTATGATCAGACAAAGCTAAATTTCAAATAAAACAGAAACCTCTAAAACTGGAGATAAAACAGAAACCTCTAAAACTCTACATATCACATTACTTGTTTAATTGGTTAAGATATTATCATCATCATATAGAATAATCTACCAATTTATGCCTAATTCTTAAAATTAGTTATACCAAAATTTTTTGCCCAAAAAAAAAAAAAAAAAAAAAAGTTATACCAAAATTAAGTCTCATATAGAGACAAAAAAAAACTTTGTTTGGAACAAAAGCAAATGACAAATCAGAACAACAAAGATTACATGTATATATAACTTATAAGTTAAAACAAGATAATTGAATGGTTATCCAAAGATCTCTCTCACCTAATAATAATCTTAAGATGACACAAATCCAAAAAAATTAAAATCACAATTTTGCCAATTTATATACTTTGCTTTGTCTATTCTTGGTAGGTTTTGTTCTTCTCTCTTCCGTTCACACAATTTTCTTGGCGATCACGAAAGACAAAAAAAAAAACAAAAGAAAAAAACAAGAGATTTCACAGATCGAATCGATTCCATTGCGCGTGTAACCGCAATGCGAAATTGGGAGAACCCGTTTACGCTTGCGTGTAACACGGCGTTGAAGAAGAATCTACCTTCTTGCATTTTTCTCATCATCTTTATCAGCGTGTTATGTCCGGTCGCAATGTCTCAGGTGGTTGTGCCGGATTCAGATGCAGATTGTCTCTTGAGATTCAAAGATACATTAGCAAATGGTTCAGAATTTACTAGTTGGGATCCATTAACATCACCATGTCAAGGAAACACAGCAAATTGGTTTGGTGTTCTTTGTAGCAATTACGTTTGGGGATTACAACTCGAGGGAATGGGTTTGACTGGGAAATTAAACCTCGACCCATTGGTTCCTATGAAGAATCTGCGAACCATAAGCTTCATGAACAATAACTTCAATGGCCCAATGCCTCAAGTTAAGAGGTTTACTTCGCTGAAATCTTTGTATTTGTCTAATAACCGGTTTTCGGGGGAGATACCCGCGGATGCATTTCGAGGTATGCCACTTTTGAAGAAAATTTTGTTGGCCAATAACGCGTTCCGAGGAACAATTCCTTCTTCTCTAGCCTCATTGCCAATGCTTTTAGAGTTGAGGCTAAATGGTAATCAATTTCAAGGGCAAATACCATCTTTTCAACAAAAGGATCTTAAACTAGCTAGCTTTGAAAACAATGATCTTGATGGACCGATACCCGAAAGCCTTCGAAACATGGATCCAGGCTCTTTTGCAGGTAACAATAACAATGTTCTACACATTAACATTTTCATATAATGCTTTTAGAATCAAATTGTCATCTAAAATTTGCATAAACCTTTCAAGAGTTTGATGCATTTTTCATGACATGAATTTTTTGTGTTTTGTAAATTGTAGGTAACAAAGATTTGTGTGATGCTCCCTTAAGTCCATGTTCCCCTTCCTCTCCGGGAGTTCCTGTTGTTCCGGTATCTCCTGTTGATCCAAAATCTACTTCTCCTTCCACGGGGAAAAAGACCGGATCTTTTTACACTCTAGCAATCATTTTGATTGTTATTGGCATAATACTAGTGATCATCGCGCTTGTGTTCTTTTTCGTTCAAACAAGAAGACGAAATTTCTTGTCAGCTTATCCTTCAGCTGGAAAAGAAAGGATAGAGAGCTATAATTATCATCAATCCGCAAGCAAGAACAATAAACCCGCGGAATCCGTTGTGAATCACACAAGGAGAGGATCAATGCCTGATCCAGGAGGAAGGCTTCTATTTGTACGAGACGACATTCAAAGATTCGGTCTTCAAGATCTTTTGAGAGCTTCAGCTGAAGTTCTTGGTAGTGGAACATTTGGTGCTTCATACAAAGCCGCGATATCTAGTGGACAAACATTGGTTGTGAAGAGGTATAAACATATGAACAATGTCGGAAGAGATGAGTTTCATGAGCATATGAGACGGTTAGGGAGATTAAACCATCCGAATATATTGCCTCTCGTCGCTTTACTATTACCGTAG